>NW_026044050.1:0-174000 GCF_937001465.1 Orcinus orca | reverse complement strand
GGGCTAGTGTTAGGGTTAGGGGACGGGGACGGTTTAGGGTCCACGTGAGGGTACGACAACGCTTTAGGGGGAGCGTACGTGTGAGGGCGTGGGTGAGTGTCAGCGTACGGGTTAGGATTAGGGGACGGGTGAGGGTCAGGCTTCGGGGAAGGGTTAGGGTTAGGGTTCGGGCTAGGGTTAGGGTTAGGGGACGGGGACGGTTTAGGGTCCAGGTGAGGGTACGACAACGCTTTAGGGGGAGCGTACGTGTGAGGGCGTGGGTGAGTGTCAGCGTAAGGGTTAGGATTAGGGGACGGCTGAGGGTCAGGCTTTGGGGAAGGGTTAGGGTTAGGGTTCGGGCTAGGGTTAGGGTTAGGGGACGGGGACGGTTTAGGGTCCAGGTGAGGGTACGACAACGCTTTAGGGGGAGCGTACGTGTGAGGGCGCGGGTGAGTGTCAGCGTACGGGTTAGGATTAGGGGACGGGTGAGGGTCAGGCTTCGGGGAAGGGTTAGGGTTAGGGTTCGGGCTAGGATTAGGCTTAGGGGACGGGGACGGTTTAGGGTCCAGGTGAGGGAACGACAACGCTTTAGGGGGAGCGTACGTGTGAGGGCGCGGGTGAGTGTCAGCGTACGGGTTAGGATTAGGGGACGGGTGAGGGTCAGGCTTCGGGGAAGGGTTAGGGTTAGGGTTCGGGCTAGGGTTAGGGTTAGGGGACGAGGACGGCTTAGGGTCCAGGTGAGGGTACGACAAAGCTTTAGGGGGAGCGTACGTGTGAGGGCGCGGGTGAGTGTCAGCGTACGGTTTAGGATTAGGGTACGCGTGAGGGTCAGGCTTCAGGGACGTGTTAGGGTTAGGGTTCGGGCTAGGGTTAGGGTTAGGGGACGGGGACGGTTTAGGGTCGAGGTGAGGGTACGACAACGCTTTAGGGGGAGCGTACGTGTGAGGGCGCGGGTGAGTTTCAGCGTAAGGGTTAGGATTAGGGGACGGGTGAGGGTCAGGCTTCGGGGAAGGGTTAGGGTTAGGGTTCGGGCTAGGGTTAGGGTTAGGGGACGGGGACGGTTTAGGGTCCAGGTGAGGGTACGACAACGCTTTAGGGGGAGCGTACGTGTGAGGGCGCGGGTGAGTGTCAGCGTACGGGTTAGGATTAGGGGACGGGTGAGGGTCAGGCTTCGGGGAAGGGTTAGGGTTAGGGTTCGGGCTAGGGTTAGGGTTAGGGGACGGGGACGGTTTAGGGTCCAGGTGAGGGTACGACAACGCTTTAGGGGGAGCGTACGTGTGAGGGCGTGGGTGAGTGTCAGCGTACGGTTTAGGATTAGGGGACGGCTGAGGGTCAGGCTTTGGGGAAGGGTTAGGGTTAGGGTTCGGGCTAGGGTTAGGCTTAGGGGACGGGGACGGTTTAGGGTCCAGGTGAGGGTACGACAACGCTTTAGGGGTAGCGTACGTGTGAGGGCGCGGGTGAGTGTCAGCGTACGGGTTAGGATTAGGGGACGGGTGAGGGTCAGGCTTCGGGGAAGGGTTAGGGTTAGGGTTCGGGCTAGGGTTAGTGTTAGGGGACGGGGACGGTTTAGGGTCCAGGTGAGGGTACGACAACGCTTTAGGGGTAGCGTACGTGTGAGGGCGCGGGTGAGTGTCAGCGTAAGGTTTAGGATTAGGGGACGGCTGAGGGTCAGGCTTCGGGGAAGGGTTAGGGTTAGGGTTCGGGCTAGGGTTAGGCTTAGGGGACGGGGACGGTTTAGGGTCCAGGTGAGGGTACGACAACGCTTTAGGGGGAGCGTACGTGTGAGGGCGCGGGTGAGTGTCAGCGTACGGGTTAGGATTAGGGGACGGGTGAGGGTCAGGCTTCGGGGAAGGGTTAGGGTTAGGGTTCGGGCTAGGATTAGGCTTAGGGGACGGGGACGGTTTAGGGTCCAGGTGAGGGTACGACAACGCTTTAGGGGGAGCGTACGTGTGAGGGCGCGGGTGAGTGTCAGCGTACGGGTTAGGATTAGGGGACGGGTGAGGGTCAGGCTTCGGGGAAGGGTTAGGGTTAGGGTTCGGGCTAGGGTTAGGGTTAGGGGACGAGGACGGCTTAGGGTCCAGGTGAGGGTACGACAACGCTTTAGGGGGAGCGTACGTGTGAGGGCGCGGGTGAGTGTCAGCGTACGGTTTAGGATTAGGGTACGCGTGAGGGTCAGGCTTCGGGTAAGGGTTAGGGTTAGGGTTCGGGCTAGGGTTAGGGTTAGGGGACGGGGACGGTTTAGGGTCGAGGTGAGGGTACGACAACGCTTTAGGGGGAGCGTACGTGTGAGGGCGCCGTTGAGTGTCAGCGTAAGGGTTAGGATTAGGGGACGGGTGAGGGTCAGGCTTCGGGGAAGGGTTAGGGTTAGGGTTCGGGCTAGGGTTAGGGTTAGGGGACGGGGACGGTTTAGGGTCCAGGTGAGGGTACGACAACGCTTTAGGGGGAGCGTACGTGTGAGGGCGCGGGTGAATGTCAGCGTACGGGTTAGGATTAGGGGACGGGTGAGGGTCAGGCTTCGGGGAAGGGTTAGGGTTAGGTTTCGGGCTAGGGTTAGGGTTAGGGGACGGGGACGGTTTAGGGTCCAGGTGAGGGTACGACAACGCTTTAGGGGGAGCGTACGTGTGAGAGCGTGGGTGAGTGTCAGCGTACGGTTTAGGATTAGGGGACGGCTGAGGGTCAGGCTTTGGGGAAGTGTTAGGGTTAGGGTTCGGGCTAGGGTTAGGCTTAGGGGACGGGGACGGTTTAGGGTCCAGGTGAGGGTACGACAACGCTTTAGGGGGAGCGTACGTGTGAGGGCGCGGGTGAGTGTCAGCCTACGGGTTAGGATTAGGGGACGGGTGAGGGTCAGGCTTCGGGGAAGGGTTAGGGTTAGGGTTCGGGCTAGGGTTAGGGTTAGGGGACGGGGACGGTTTAGGGTCCAGGTGAGGGTACGACAACGCTTTAGGGGGAGCGTACGTGTGAGGGCGAGGGTGAGTGTCAGCGTACGGTTTAGGATTAGGGGACGGCTGAGGGTCAGGCTTCGGGGAAGGGTTAGGGTTAGGGTTCGGGCTAGGGTTAGGCTTAGGGGACGGGGACGGTTTAGGGTCCAGGTGAGGGTACGACAACGCTTTAGGGGGAGCGTACGTGTGAGGGCGCGGGTGAGTGTCAGCGTACGGGTTAGGATTAGGGGACGGGTGAGGGTCAGGCTTCGGGGAAGGGTTAGGGTTAGGGTTTGGGCTAGGGTTAGGGTTAGGGGACGGGGACGGTTTAGGGTCCAGGTGAAGGTACGACAACGCTTTAGGGGGAGCGTACGTGTGAGGGCGCGGGTGAGTGTCAGCGTACGGGTTAGGATTAGGGGACGGGTGAGGGTCAGGCTTCGGGGAAGGGTTAGGGTTAGGGTTCGGGCTAGGGTTAGGGTTAGGGGACAGGGACGGTGTAGGGTCCAGGTGAGGGTACGACAACGCTTTAGGGGGAGCGTACGTGTGAGGTCGCGGGTGAGTGTCAGCGTACGGTTTAGGATTAGGGGACGGGAGAGGGTCAGGCTTCGGGGAAGGGTTAGGGTTAGGGTTCGGGCTAGGGTTAGGGTTAGGGGACGGGGACGGTTTAGGGTCCAGGTGAGGGTACGACAACGCTTTAGGGGGAGCGTACGTGTGAGGGCGCGGTTGGGTGTCAGCGTAAGGGTTAGGATTAGGGGATGGGTGAGGGTCAGGCTTCGGGGAAGGGTTAGGGTTAGGGTTTGGGCTAGGGTTAGGGTTAGGGGACGGGGACGGTTTAGGGTCCAGGTGAAGGTACGACAACGCTTTAGGGGGAGCGTACGTGTGAGGGCGCGGGTGAGTGTCAGCGTACGGGTTAGGATTAGGGGACGGGTGAGGGTCAGGCTTCGGGGAAGGGTTAGGGTTAGGGTTCGGGCTAGGGTTAGGGTTAGGGGACAGGGACGGTGTAGGGTCCAGGTGAGGGTACGACAACGCTTTAGGGGGAGCGTACGTGTGAGGTCGCGGGTGAGTGTCAGCGTACGGTTTAGGATTAGGGGACGGGAGAGGGTCAGGCTTCGGGGAAGGGTTAGGGTTAGGGTTCGGGCTAGGGTTAGGGTTAGGGGACGGGGACGGTTTAGGGTCCAGGTGAGGGTACGACAACGCTTTAGGGGGAGCGTACGTGTGAGGGCGCGGTTGGGTGTCAGCGTAAGGGTTAGGATTAGGGGATGGGTGAGGGTCAGGCTTCGGGGAAGGGTTAGGGTTAGGGTTCGGGCTAGGGTTAGGGTTAGGGGACGGGGACGGTGTAGGGTCCAGGTGAGGGTACGACAACGCTTTAGGGGGAGCGTACGTGTGAGGGCGCGGTTGGGTGTCAGCGTAAGGGTTAGGATTAGGGGACGGGTGAGGGTCAGGCTTCGGGGAAGAGTTAGGGTTAGGGTTCGGGCTAGGGTTAGGGTTAGGGGACGGGGACGGTGTAGGGTCCAGGTGAGGGTACGACAACGCTTTAGGGGGAGCGTACGTGTGAGGTCGCGGGTGAGTGTCAGCGTACGGTTTAGGATTAGGGGACGGGAGAGGGTCAGGCTTCGGGGAAGGGTTAGGGTTAGGGTTCGGGCTAGGGTTAGGGTTAGGGGACGGGGACGGTTTAGGGTCCAGGTGAGGGTACGACAACGCTTTAGGGGGAGCGTACGTGTGAGGGCGCGGGTGAGTGTCAGCGTACGGGTTAGGATTAGGGGACGGGTGAGGGTCAGGCTTCGGGGAAGTGTTAGGGTGAGGGTTCGGGCTAGGGTTAGGTTTAGGGGACGGGGACGGTTTAGGGTCCAGGTGAGGGTATGACAACGCTTTAGGGGGAGCGTACGTGTGAGGGCGCAGGTGAGTGTCAGCGTACGGGTTAGGATTAGGGGACGGCTGAGGGTCAGGCTTCGGGGAAGGATTAGGGTTAGGGTTCGGGTTAGGGGTAGGGTTAGGGGACGGGGACGGTTTAGGGTCCACGTGAGGGTACGACAACGCTTTATGGGGAGCGTACGTGTGAGGGCGCGGGTGAGTGTCAGCGTACGGGTTAGGATTAGGGGACGGGTGAGGGTCAGGCTTCAGGGAAGGGTTAGGGTTAGGGTTCGGGCTAGGGTTAGGGTTAGGGGACGGGGACGGTTTAGGGTCCAGGTGAGGGTACGACAACGCTTTAGGGCGAGCGTACGTGTGAGGGCGGGGGTGAGTGTCAGCGTACGGGTTAGGATTAGGGGACGGCTGAGGGTCAGGCTTCGGGGAAGCGTTAGGGTTAGGGTTCGGGCTAGGGTTAGGGTTAGGGGACGGGGACGGTTTAGGGTCCAGGTGAGGGTACGACAACGCTTTGGGGGGAGCGTACGTGCGAGGGCGCGGGTGAGTGTCAGCGTACGGGTTAGGATTAGGGGACGGGTGAGGGTCAGGCTTCGGGGAAGGGTTAGGGTTAGGGTTCGGGCTAGGGTTAGGGTTAGGGGACGGGGACGGTTTAGGGTCCAGGTGAGGGTACGACAACGCTTTAGGGGGAGCGTACGTGTGAGGGCGTGGGTTAGTGTTAGCCTATGGGCTAGGATTAGGGGACGGGTGAGGGTCAGGCTTCCGGGAAGGGTTAGGGTTAGGGTTTGGGCTAGGGTTAGGGTTAAGGGACGGGGACGGTTTAGGGTCCAGGTGAGGGTACGACAACGTTTTAGGGGGAGCGTACGTGTGAGGGCGTGGGTTAGTGGTAGCGTACGGGTTAGGATTAGGGGACGGGTGAGGGTCATGCTTCGGGGAAGGGTTAGGGTTAGGGTTCGGGCAAGGGTTAGGGGACGGGGACGGTTTAGGGTCCAGGTGAGGGTACGACAACGTTTTAGGGGGAGTGTACGTGTGAGGGCGCGGGTTAGTGTTAGCGTACTGATTAGGATTAGGGGACGGGTAAGGGTCAGGCTTCGCGGAAGGGTTAGGGTTAGGGTTCGGGCTAAGGTGAGGGTTAGGGGACTGAGACGGTTTAGGGTCCAGCTGAGGGTACGAGAACGCTTTAGGGGGAGCGTACGTGTGAGGGCGCGGGTTAGTGTTAGCGTACGGGTTAGGATTAGGGGACGGGTGAAGGTAAGGCTTCGGGGAAGGGTTAGGGTTAGGGTTCAGGCTAGTGTTAGGGGAAGGGATGGTTTAGGGTCCAGGTGAGGGTACGACAACGCTTTAGGGGGAGCGTACGTCTGAGGGCGTGGGTTAGTGTTAGCATACGGGTTAGGATTAGGGGACGGGTGAGGGTCAGGCTTTGGGGAAGTGTTAGTGTTAGGGTTCGGGCTAGGGTTAGCTTTAGGGGACGGGGACGGTTGAGGGTCCAGGTGAGGGTAAGACAACGCTTTAGGGGGAGCGTACGTGTGAGGGCGTGGGTTAGTGTTAGCGTACGAGTTAGGATTAGGGGACGGGTGAGGGTCAGGCTTCGGGGAAGGGTTAGGGTTAGGGTTCGGGCTAGGGTTAGGGTTAGGGTACGGGGACGGTGTAGGGTCCAGGTGAGTGTACGACAACGCCTTAGGGGGAGCGTACATGTGAGGTCGCAGGTTAGTGTTAGCGTACGGGTTAGGATTACCGGACTGGTGAGTGTCAGGCTTCGGGGAAGGGTTAGGGTTAGGTTTCGGGCTAGGGTTAGGGGAAGGGATGGTTTAGGGTCCAGGTGAGGGTACGACAACGCTTTAGTGGGAGCGTACGTGTGAGGGTGCGGGTTAGTGTTACCGTTCGTGTTAGGATTAGGGGACGGTTGACGGTCAGGCTTCAGAGAAAGGATAGCATTAGGGTTCGGTCTAGGGTTAGGGTTAGGGGACGGGGACGGTTCAGGGTCCAGGTGAGGGTACGACAACGTTTTAGGGGGAGTGTACGTGTGAGGGCGCGGGTTAGTGTTAACGTACTGATTAGGATTAGGGGACGGGTAAGGGTCAGGCTTCGCGGAAGTGTTAGGGTTAGGGTTCGGGCTAAGGTGAGGGTTAGGGGAGTGAGACGGTTTAGGGTCCAGGTGAGGGTACGACAACGCTTTAGGGGGAGCGTACGTGTGAGGGTGCGGGTTAGTGTTAGCGTACAGGTTAGGATTAGGGGACGGGTGAAGGTAAGGCTTCGGGGAAGGGTTAGGGTTAGGGTTCACGCTAGTGTTAGGGGACAGGGATGGTTTAGGGTCCAGGTGAGGGTACGACAACGCTTTAGGGGGAGCGTACATGTGAGGGCGCGGGTGAGTGTCAGCGTACGGGTTAGGATTAGGGGACGGCTGAGGGTCAGGCCTCGGGGAAGGGTTAGGGTGAGGGTTCGGGTTAGGGTTAGGTTTAGGGGACGGGGACGGTTTAGGGTCCAGGTGAGGGTACGACAACGCTTTAGGGGGAGCGTACGTGTGAGGGCGCGGTTGAGTGTCAGCGTACGGGTTAGGATTAGGGGACGGCTGAGGGTCAGGCCTCGGGGAAGGGTTAGGGTTAGGGTTCGGGCTAGGGTTAGGGTTAGGGGACGGGGACGGTTTAGGGTCCAGGTGAGGGTACGACAACGCTTTAGGGGGAGCGTACGTGTGAGGGCGTGGGTGAGTGTCACCGTACGGGTTAGGATTAGGGGACGGCTGAGCGTCAGGATTCGGGGAAGGGTTAGGGTGAGGGTTCGGGCTAGGGTTAGGGTTAGGGGACGGGGACGGTTTAGGGTCCAGGTGAGGGTACGACAACGCTTTAGGGGGAGCGTACGTGTGAGGGCGCGGGTGAGTGTCAGCGTACGGGTTAGGATTAGGGGACGGGTGAGGGTCAGGCTTCGGGGAAGGGTTAGGGTTAGGGTTCAGGCTAGGGTTAGGGTTAGGGGACGGGGACGGTTTAGGGTCCAGGTGAGGGTACGACAACGCTTTAGGGGGAGCGTACGTGTGAGGGGGTGGGTGAGGGTCAGCGTACGGGTTAGGATTAGGGGACGGGTGAGGGTCAGGCTTCGGGGAAGGGTTAGGGTTAGGGTTCGGGCTAGGGTTAGGGTTAGGGGACGGGGACGGTTTAGGGTCCAGGTGAGGGTAAGACAACGCTTTAGGGGGAGCGTACGTGTGAGGGCGCGGGTGAGTGTCAGCGTACGGGTTAGGATTAGGGGACGGGTGAGGGTCAGGCTTCGGGGAAGGGTTAGGGTTAGGGTTCGGGCTAGGGTTAGGGTTAGGGGACGGGGACGGTTTAGGGTCCAGGTGAGGGTACGACAACGCTTTAGGGGGAGCGTACGTGTGAGGGCGTGGGTGAGTGTCAGCGTACGGGTTACGATTAGGGGACGGCTGAGGATCAGGATTCGGGGAAGGTTTAGGGTTAGGGTTCGGGCTAGGGTTAGGGTTAGGGGACGGGGACGGTTTAGGGTCCAGGTGAGGGTACGACAACGCTTTAGGGGTAGCGTACGTGTGAGGGCGCGGGTGAGTGTCAGCATACGGGTTAGGATTAGGGGACGTGAGAGGGTCAGGCTTCGGGGAAGGGTTAGGGTTAGGGTTCGGGCTAGGGTTAGAGTTAGGGGACGGGGACGCTTTAGGGTCCAGGTGAGGGTACGACAACGCTTTAGGGGTAGCGTACGTGTGAGGGCGCGGGTGAGTGTCAGCGTACGGGATAGGATTAGGGGACGGGTGAGGGTCAGGCTTCGGGGAAGGGTTAGGGTTAGAGTTCGGGCTAGGGTTAGGGTTAGGGGACGAGGACGGCTTAGGGTCCAGGTGAGGGTACGACAACGCTTTAGGGGGAGCGTACGTGTGAGGGCGCGGGTGAGTGTCAGCGTACGGGTTAGGATTAGGGGACGGCTGAGTGTCAGGCTTCGGGGAAGTGTTAGGGTTAGGGTTCGGGCTAGGGTTAGGCTTAGGGGACGGGGACGGTTTAGGGTCCAGGTGAGGGTACGACAACGCTTTAGGGGGAGCGTACGTGTGAGGGCGCGGGTGAGTGTCAGCGTACGGGTTAGGATTAGGGGACGTGTGAGGGTCAGGCTTCGGGGAAGGGTTAGGGTTAGGGTTCGGGCTAGGGTTAGGCTTAGGGGACGGGGACGGTTTAGGTTCCAGGTGAGGGTACGACAACGCTTTAGGGGGAGCGTACGTGTGAGGGCGCGGGTGAGTGTGAGCGTACGGGTTAGGATTAGGGGACGGGTGAGGGTCAGGCTTCGGGGAAGGGTTAGGGTTAGGGTTCGGGCTAGGGTTAGGGTTAGGGGACGGGGACGGTTTAGGGTCCAGGTGAGGGTACGACAACGCTTTAGGGGGAGCGTACGTGTGAGGGCGCGGGTAAGTGTCAGCGTACGGGTTAGGATTAGGGGACGGGTGAGGGTCAGGCTTCGGGGAAGGGTTAGGGTTAGGGTTCGGGCTAGGGTTAGGCTTAGGGGACGGGGACGGTTTAGGGTCCAGGTGAGGGTACGACAACGCTTTAGGGGGAGCGTACGTGTGAGGGCGCGGGTGAGTGTCAGCGTACGGGTTAGGATTAGGGGACGGGTGAGGGTCAGGCTTCGGGGAAGTGTTAGGGTTAGGGTTCGGGCTAGGGTTAGGGTTAGGGGACGGGGACGGTTTAGGGTCCAGGTGAGGGTACGACAACGCTTTAGGGGGAGCGTACGTGTGAGGGCGCGGGTGAGTGTCAGCGTACGGGTTAGGATTAGGGGACGGGTGAGGGTCAGGCTTCGGGGAAGGGTTAGGGTTAGGGTTCGGGCTAGGGTTAGGCTTAGGGGACGGGGGCGGTTTAGGGTCCAGGTGAGGGTACGACAACGCTTTAGGGGGAGCGTACGTGTGAGGGCGCGGGTGAGTGTCAGCTTACGGGTTAGGATTAGGGGACGGGTGAGGGTCAGGCTTCGGGGAAGGGTTAGGGTTAGGGTTCGGGATAGGGTTAGGGTTAGGGGACGGGGACGGTTTAGGGTCCAGGTGAGGGTACGACAACGCTTTAGGGGGAGCGTACGTGTGAGGGGGCGGGTGAGTGTCAGCGTACAGTTTAGGATTAGGGGACAGCTGAGGGTCAGGCTTCGGGGAAGGGTTAGGGTTAGGGTTCGGGCTAGGGTTAGGCTTAGGGGACGGGGACGGTTTAGGGTCCAGGTGAGGGTACGACAACGCTTTAGGGGGAGCGTACGTGTGAGGGCGCGGGTGAGTGTCAGCGTACGGGTTAGGATTAGGGGACGGGTGAGGGTCAGGCTTCGGGGAAGGTTTAGGGTTTGGGTTCGGGCTAGGTTTAGGGTTAGGGGACGAGGACGGTTTAGGGTCCAGGTGAGGGTACGACAACGCTTTAGGGGGAGCGTACGTGTGAGGGCGCGGGTGAGTGTCAGCGTACGGGTTAGGATTAGGGGACGGCTGAGGGTCAGGCTTCGGGGAAGGGTTAGGGTTAGGGTTCGGGCTAGGGTTAGGGTTAGGGGACGGGGAAGGTTTAGGGTCCAGGTGAGGGTACGACAACGCTTTAGGGGGAGCGTACGTGTGAGGGCGCAGGTGAGTGTCAGCGTACGGGTTAGGATTAGGGGACGGGTGAGGGTCAGGCTTCGGGGAAGTGTTAGGTTTAGGGTTCGGGATAGGGTTAGGGTTAGGGGCGGGGACAGTTTAGGGTCCAGGTGAGGGTACGACAACGCTTTAGGGGGAGCGTACGTGTGAGGGCGCGGGTGAGTGTCAGTGTACGGGTTAGGATTAGGGGACGGGTGAGGGTCAGGCTTCGGTGAAGGGTTAGGGTTAGGGTTCGGGCTAGGGTTAGGGTTAGGGGACGGGGACGGTTTAGGGTCCAGGTGAGGGTAAGACAACGCTTTAGGGGGAGCCTACGTGTGAGGGCGCGGGTGAGTGTCAGCGTACGGGTTAGGATTAGGAGACGGCTGAGGGTCAGGCTTCGGGGAAGGGTTAGGGTTAGAGTTCGGGCTAGGGTTAGGGTTAGGGGACGAGGACGGCTTAGGGTCCAGGTGAGGGTACGACAACGCTTTAGGGGGAGCGTACGTGTGAGGGCGCGGGTGAGTGTCAGCGTACGGGTTAGGATTAGGGGACGGCTGAGTGTCAGGCTTCGGGGAAGTGTTAGGGTTAGGGTTCGGGCTAGGGTTAGGCTTAGGGGATGGGGACGGTTTAGGGTCCAGGTGAGGGTACGACAACGCTTTAGGGGGAACGTACGTGTGAGGGCGCGGGTGAGTGTCAGCGTACGGGTTAGGATTAGGGGACGTTTGAGGGTCAGGCTTCGGGGAAGGGTTAGGGTTAGGGTTCGGGCTAGGGTTAGGCTTAGGGGACGGGGACGGTTTAGGTTCCAGGTGAGGGTACGACAACGCTTTAGGGGGAGCGTACGTGTGAGGGCGCGGGTGAGTGTGAGCGTACGGGTTAGGATTAGGGGACGGGTGAGGGTCAGGCTTCGGGGAAGGGTTAGGGTTAGGGTTCGGGCTAGGGTTAGGGTTAGGGGACGGGGACGGTTTAGGGTCCAGGTGAGGGTACGACAACGCTTTAGGGGGAGCGTACGTGTGAGGGCGCGGGTGAGTGTCAGCGTACGGGTTAGGATTAGGGGACGGGTGAGGGTCAGGCTTCGGGGAAGGGTTAGGGTTAGGGTTCGGGCTAGGGTTAGGCTTAGGGGACGGGGACGGTTTAGGGTCCAGGTGAGGGTACGACAACGCTTTAGGGGGAGCGTACGTGTGAGGGCGTGGGTGAGTGTCAGCGTACGGGTTAGGATTAGGGGACGGGTGAGGGTCAGGCTTCGGGGAAGGGTTACGGTTAGGGTTCGGGCTAGGGTTAGGGTTAGGGGACGGGGACGGTTTAGGGTCCAGGTGAGGGTACGACAACGCTTTAGGGGGAGCGTACGTGTGAGGGCGCGGGTGAGTGTCAGCGTACGGTTTGGGATTAGGGGACGGGTGAGGGTCAGGCTTCGGGGAAGGGTTAGGGTTAGGGTTCGGGCTAGGGTTAGGCTTAGGGGACGGGGACGGTTTAGGTTCCAGGTGAGGGTACGACAACGCTTTAGGGGGAGCGTACGTGTGAGGGCGCGGGTGAGTGTGAGCGTACGGGTTAGGATTAGGGGACGGGTGAGGGTCAGGCTTCGGGGAAGGGTTAGGGTTAGGGTTCGGGCTAGGGTTAGGGTTAGGGGACGGGGACGGTTTAGGGTCCAGGTGAGGGTACGACAACGCTTTAGGGGGAGCGTACGTGTGAGGGCGCGGGTGAGTGTCAGCGTACGGGTTAGGATTAGGGGACGGGTGAGGGTCAGGCTTCGGGGAAGGGTTAGGGTTAGGGTTCGGGCTAGGGTTAGGCTTAGGGGACGGGGACGGTTTAGGGTCCAGGTGAGGGTACGACAACGCTTTAGGGGGAGCGTACGTGTGAGGGCGCGGGTGAGTGTCAGCGTACGGGTTAGGATTAGGGGACGGGTGAGGGTCAGGCTTCGGGGAAGGGTTAGGGTTAGGGTTCGGGCTAGGGTTAGGGTTAGGGGACGGGGACGGTTTAGGGTCCAGGTGAGGGTACGACAACGCTTTAGGGGGAGCGTACGTGTGAGGGCGCGGGTGAGTGTCAGCGTACGGTTTGGGATTAGGGGACGGGTGAGGGTCAGGCTTCGGGGAAGGGTTAGGGTTAGGGTTCGGGCTAGGGTTAGGGTTAGGGGACGGGGACGGTTTAGGGTCCAGGTGAGGGTACGACAACGCTTTAGGGGGAGCGTACGTGTGAGGGCGCGGGTGAGTGTCAGCGTACGGGTTAGGATTAGGGGACGGGTGAGGGTCAGGCTTCGGGGATGGGTTAGGGTTAGGGTTCGGGCTAGGGTTAGGGTTAGGGGACGGGGACGGCTTAGGGTCCAGGTGAGGGTACGACAACGCTTTAGGGGGAGCGTACGTGTGAGGGCGCGGGTGAGTGTCAGCGTACGGGTTAGGATTAGGGGACGGGTGAGGGTCAGGCTTCGGGGAAGGGTTAGGGTTAGGGTTCGGGCTAGGGTTAGGGTTAGGGGACGGGGACGGCTTAGGGTCCAGGTGAGGGTATGACAACGCTTTAGGGGGAGCGTACGTGTGAGGGCGCGGGTGAGTGTCAGCGTACGGGTTAGGATTAGGGGACGGGTGAGGGTCAGGCTTCGGGGAAGGTTTAGGGTTAGGGTTCGGGCTAGGGTTAGGGTTAGGGGACGGGGACGGTTTAGGGTCCAGGTGAGGGTACGACAACGCTTTAGGGGGAGCGTACGTGTGAGGGCGCGGGTGAGTGTCAGCGTACGGGTTAGGATTAGGGGACGGGTGAGGGTTAGGCTTCGGGGAAGGGTTAGGGTTAGGGTTCGGGCTAGGGTTAGGGTTAGGGGACGGGGACGGTTTAGGGTCCAGGTGAGGGTACGACAACGCTTTAGGGGGAGCGTACGTGTGAGGGCGCGGGTGAGTGTCAGCGTACGGGTTAGGATTAGGGGACGGATGAGGGTCAGGCTTCGGGGAAGGGTTAGGGTTAGGGTTCGGGCTAGGGTTAGGGTTAGGGGACGGGGACGGTTTAGGGTCCAGGTGAGGGTAAGACAACGCTTTAGGGGGAGCCTACGTGTGAGGGCGCGGGTGAGTGTCAGCGTACGGGTTAGGATTAGGGGACGGGTGAGGGTCAGGCTTCGGGGAAGGGTTAGGGTTAGGGTTCGGGCTAGGGTTAGGGTTAGGGGACGGGGACGCTTTAGGGTCCAGGTGAGGGTACGACAACGCTTTAGGGGGAGCGTACGTGTGAGGGCGCGGGTGAGTGTCAGCGTACGGGTTAGGATTAGGGGACGGCTGAGGGTCAGGCTTCGGGGAAGGGTTAGGGATAGGGTTTGGGCTAGGGTTAGGGTTAGGGGACGGGGACGGTTTAGGGTCCAGGTGAGGGTACGACAACGCTTTAGGGGGAGCGTACGTGTGAGGGCGCGGGTGAGTGTCAGCGTACGGGTTAGGATTAGGGGACGGGTGAGGGTCAGGCTTCGGGGATGGGTTAGGGTTAGGGTTCGGGCTAGGGTTAGGGTTAGGGGACGGGGACGGCTTAGGGTCCAGGTGAGGGTACGACAACGCTTTAGGGGGAGCGTACGTGTGAGGGCGCGGGTGAGTGTCAGCGTACGGGTTAGGATTAGGGGACGGGTGAGGGTCAGGCTTCGGGGAAGGGTTAGGGTTAGGGTTCGGGCTAGGGTTAGGGTTAGGGGACGGGGACGGCTTAGGGTCCAGGTGAGAGTATGACAACGCTTTAGGGGGAGCGTACGTGTGAGGGCGCGGGTGAGTGTCAGCGTACGGGTTAGGATTAGGGGACGGGTGAGGGTCAGGCTTCGGGGAAGGTTTAGGTTTAGGGTTCTGGCTAGGGTTAGGGTTAGGGGACGGGGACGGTTTAGGGTCCAGGTGAGGGTACGACAACGCTTTAGGGGGAGCGTACGTGTGAGGGCGCGGGTGAGTGTCAGCGTACGGGTTAGGATTAGGGGACGGGTGAGGGTCAGGCTTCGGGGAAGGGTTAGGGTTAGGGTTCGGGCTAGGGTTAGGGTTAGGGGACGGGGACGGTTAAGGTTCCAGGTGAGGGTACGACAACGCTTTAGGGGGAGCGTACGTGTGAGGGCGCAGGTGAGTGTCAGCGTACGGGTTAGGATTAGGGGACGGGTGAGGGTCAGGCTTCGGGGAAGGGTTAGGGTTAGGGTTCGGGCTAGGGTTAGGGTTAGGGGACGGGGACGGTTTAGGGGCCAGGTGAGGGTACGACAACGCTTTAAGGGGAGCGTACGTGTGAGGGCGCGGGTGAGTGTCAGCGTACGGGTTAGGATTAGGGGACGGCTGAGGGTCAGGCTTCGGGGAAGGGTTAGGGTTAGGGTTCGGGCTAGGGTTAGGGTTAGGGGACGGGGACGGTTTAGGGTCCAGGTGAGGGTACGACAACGCTTTAGGGGGAGCGTACGTGTGAGGGCACGGGTGAGTGTCAGCGTACGGGTTAGGATTAGGGGACGGGTGAGGGTCAGGCTTCGTGGAAGGGTTAGGGTTAGGGTTCGGGCTAGGGTTAGGGTTAGGGGACGGGGACGGTTTAGGGTCCAGGTGAGGGTACGACAACGCTTTAGGGGGAGCGTACGTGTGAGGGCGCGGGTGAGTGTCAGCGTACGGGTTAGGATTAGGGGACGGCTGAGGGTCAGGCTTCGGGGAAGGGTTAGGGTTAGGGTTCGGGCTAGGGTTAGGGTTAGGGGACGGGGACGGTTTAGGGTCCAGGTGAGGGTACGACAACGCTTTAGGGGGAGTGTACGTGTGAGGGCGCGGGTGAGTGTCAGCGTACGGGTTAGGATTAGGGGACGGCTTAGGGTCAGGCTTCGGGGAAGGGTTAGGGTTAGGGTTCGGGCTAGGGTTAGGGTTAGGGGACGGGGACGGTTTAGGGTCCACGTGAGGGTACGACAACGCTTTAGGGGGAGCGTACGTGTGAGGGTGCCGGTGAGTGTCAGCGTACGGGTTAGGATTAGGGGACGGGTGAGGGTCAGGCTTCGGGGAAGTGTTAGGGTTAGGGTTCGGGCTAGGGTTAGGGTTAGGGGACGGGGACGGTTTAGGGTCCAGGTGAGGGTACGACAACGCTTTAGGGGGAGCGTACGTGTGAGGGTGCGGGTGAGTGTCAGCGTACGGATTAGGATTAGGGGACGGCTGAGGGTCAGGCTTCGGGGAAGGGTTAGGGTTAGGGTTCGGGCTAGGGTTAGGGTTAGGAGACGGGGACGGTTTAGGGTCCACGTGAAGATACGACAACGCTTTAGGGGGAGCGTACGTGTGAGGGCGTGGGTGAGTGTCAGCGTACGGGTTAGGATTAGGGGACGGTTGAGGGTCAGGCTTCGGGGAAGGGTTAGGGTTAGGGTTCGGGCTAGGGTTAGGGTTAGGGGACGGGGACGGTTTAGGGTCCAGGTGAGGGTACGACAATGTTTTAGGGGGAGCCTACGTGTGAGGGTGCGGGTGAGTGTCAGCGTACGGGTTAGGATTAGGGGACGGGTGAGGGTCAGGCTTCGGGGAAGGGTTAGGGTTAGGGTTCGGGCTAGGGTTAGGGTTAGGGGACGGGGACGGTTTAGGGTCCAGGTGAGGGTACGACAACGCTTTAGGGGGAGCGTACGTGTGAGGGCGCGGGTGAGTGTCAGCGTACGGGTTAGGATTAGGGGACGGGTGAGGGTCAGGCTTCGGGGAAGGGTTAGGGTTAGGGTTCGGGCTAGGGTTAGGGTTAGGGGACGGGGACGGTTTAGGGTCCAGGTGAGGGTACGACAACGCTTTAGGGGGAACGTATGTGTGAGGGCGTGGGTGAGTGTCAGCGTATGGGTTAGGATTAGGGGACGGGTGAGGGTCAGGCTTCGGGGAAGGGTTAGGGTTAGGGTTCGGGCTAGGGTTAGGGTTAGGGGACGGGGACGGCTTAGGGTCCAGGTGAGGGTACGACAACGCTTTAGGGGGAGCGTACGTGTGAGGGCGCGGGTGAGTGTCAGCGTACGGTTTAGGATTAGGGGACGGGTGAGGGTCAGGCTTCGGGGAAGGGTTAGGGTTAGGGTTCGGGCTAGGGTTAGGGTTAGGGGACGGGGACGGTTTAGGGTCCAGGTGAGGGTACGACAACGCTTTAGGGGGAGCGTACGTGTGAGGGCGCGGGTGAGTGTCAGCGTACGGTTTAGGATTAGGGGACGGCTGAGGGTCAGGCTTCGGGGAAGGGTTAGGGTTAGGGTTCGGGCTTGGGTTAGGGTTAGGGGACGGGGACGGTTTAGGGTCCAGGTGAGGGTACGACAACGCTTTAGGGGGAGCGTACGTGTGAGGGCGCGGGTGAGTGTCAGCGTACGGGTTAGGATTAGGGGACGGCTGAGAGTCAGGCTTCGGGGAAGGGTTAGGGTTAGGGTTCGGGCTAGGGTTAGGCTTAGGGGACGGGGACGGTTTAGGGTCCAGGTGAGGGTACGACAACGCTTTAGGGGGAGCGTACGTGTGAGGGCGCGGGTGAGTGTCAGCGTACGGGTTAGGATTAGGGGACGGGTGAGGGTCAGGCTTCGGGGAAGGGTTAGGGTTAGGGTTCGGGCTAGGGTTAGGGTTAGGGGACGGGGACGCTTTAGGGTCCAGGTGAGGGTATGACAACGCTTTAGGGGGAGCGTACGTGTGAGGGCGCGGGTGAGTGTCAGCGTACGGGTTAGGATTAGGGGACGGGTGAGGGTCAGGCTTCAGGGAAGTGTTAGGGTTAGGGTTCGGGCTAGGGTTAGGGTTAGGGGACGGGGACGGTTTAGGGTCCAGGTGAGGGTACGACAACGCTTTAGGGGGAGCGTACGTGTGAGGGCGCGGGTGAGTGTCAGCGTACGGGTTAGGATTAGGGGACGGGTGAGGGTCAGGCTTCGGGGAAGTGTTAGGGTTAGGGTTCGGGCTAGGGTTAGGGTTAGGGGACGGGGACGGTTTAGGGTCCAGGTGAGGG
Organism: Orcinus orca; assembly: GCF_937001465.1. Taxonomy (NCBI): domain Eukaryota; kingdom Metazoa; phylum Chordata; class Mammalia; order Artiodactyla; family Delphinidae; genus Orcinus; species Orcinus orca. The sequence continues at coordinate 156,840 of NW_026044050.1, read as the reverse complement.
TACGACAACGCTTTAGGGGGAGCGTATGTGTGAGGGCACGGGTGAGTGTCAGCGTATGGGTTAGGATTAGGGGACGGGTGAGGGTCAGGCTTCGGGGAAGGGTTAGGGTTAGGGTTCGGGCTAGGGTTAGGGTTAGGGGAAGAGGACGGCTTAGGATCCAGGTGAGGGTACAACAACGCTTTAGGGGGAGCGTACGTGTGAGGGCGCGGGTGAGTGTCAGCGTACGGTTTAGGATTAGGGGACGGGTGAGGGTCAGGCTTCGGGGAAGGGTTAGGGTTAGGGTTCGGGCTAGGGTTAGGGTTAGGGGACGGGGACGGTTTAGGGTCCAGGTGAGGGTACGACAACGCTTTAGGGGGAGCGTACGTGTGAGGGCGCGGGTGAGTGTCAGCGTACGGGTTAGGATTAGGGGACGGCTGAGGGTCAGGCTTCGGGGAAGGGTTAGGGTTAGGGTTCGGGCTAGGGTTAGGGTTAGGGGACGGGGACGGTTTAGGGTCCAGGTGAGGGTACGAAAACGCTTTAGGGGGAGCCTACGTGTGAGGGCGCGGGTGAGTGTCAGCGTACGGGTTGGGATTAGGGGACGGGTGAGGGTCAGGCTTCGGGGAAGGGTTAGGGTTAGGGTTCGGGCTAGGGTTAGGGTTAGGGGACGGGGACGGTTTAGGGTCCAGGTGAGGGTACGACAACGCTTTAGGGGGAGCGTACGTGTGAGGGCGCGGGTGAGTGTCAGCGTACGGGATAGGATTAGGGGACGGGTGAGGGTCAGGCTTCGGGGAAGGGTTAGGGTTAGAGTTCGGGCTAGGGTTAGGGTTAGGGGACGAGGACGGCTTAGGGTCCAGGTGAGGGTACGACAACGCTTTAGGGGGAGCGTACGTGTGAGGGCGCGGGTGAGTGTCAGCGTACGGGTTAGGATTAGGGGACGGGTGAGGGTCAGGCTTCGGGGAAGGGTTAGGGTTAGGGTTCGGGCTAGGGTTAGGGTTAGGGGACGGGGACGGTTTAGGGTCCAGGTGAGGGTACGACAACGCTTTAGGGGGAGCGTACGTGTGAGGGCGCGGGTGAGTGTCAGCGTACGGTTTGGGATTAGGGGACGGGTGAGGGTCAGGCTTCGGGGAAGGGTTAGGGTTAGGGTTCGGGCTAGGGTTAGGGTTAGGGGACGGGGACGGTTTAGGGTCCAGGTGAGGGTACGACAACGCTTTAGGGGGAGCGTATGTGTGAGGGCGCGGGTGAGTGTCAGCGTACGGGTTAGGATTAGGGGACGGGTGAGGGTCAGGCTTCGGGGAAGGGTTAGGGTTAGGGTTCGGGCTAGGGTTAGGGTTAGGGGACGGGGACGGTTTAGGGTCCAGGTGAGGGTACGACAACGCTTTAGGGGGAGCGTACGTGTGAGGGCGTGGGTGAGTGTCAGCGTACGGGTTACGATTAGGGGACGGCTGAGGGTCAGGATTCGGGGAAGGGTTAGGGTTAGGGTTCGGGCTAGGGTTAGGGTTAGGGGACGGGGACGGTTTAGGGTCCAGGTGAGGGTACGACAACGCTTTAGGGGTAGCGTACGTGTGAGGGCGCGGGTGAGTGTCAGCGTACGGGTTAGGATTAGGGGACGTGAGAGGGTCAGGCTTCGGGGAAGGGTTAGGGTTAGGGTTCGGGCTAGGGTTAGAGTTAGGGGACGGGGACGCTTTAGGGTCCAGGTGAGGGTACGACAACGCTTTAGGGGTAGCGTACGTGTGAGGGCGCGGGTGAGTGTCAGCGTACGGGATAGGATTAGGGGACGGGTGAGGGTCAGGCTTCGGGTAAGGGTTAGGGTTAGAGTTCGGGCTAGGGTTAGGGTTAGGGGACGAGGACGGCTTAGGGTCCAGGTGAGGGTACGACAACGCTTTAGGGGGAGCGTACGTGTGAGGGCGCGGGTGAGTGTCAGCGTACGGGTTAGGATTAGGGGACGGCTGAGTGTCAGGCTTCGGGGAAGTGTTAGGGTTAGGGTTCGGGCTAGGGTTAGGCTTAGGGGACGGGGACGGTTTAGGGTCCAGGTGAGGGTACGACAACGCTTTAGGGGGAGCGTACGTGTGAGGGCGCGGGTGAGTGTCAGCGTACGGGTTAGGATTAGGGGACGTGTGAGGGTCAGGCTTCGGGGAAGGGTTAGGGTTAGGGTTCGGGCTAGGGTTAGGCTTAGGGGACGGGGACGGTTTAGGTTCCAGGTGAGGGTACGACAACGCTTTAGGGGGAGCGTACGTGTGAGGGCGCGGGTGAGTGTGAGCGTACGGGTTAGGATTAGGGGACGGGTGAGGGTCAGGCTTCGGGGAAGGGTTAGGGTTAGGGTTCGGGCTAGGGTTAGGGTTAGGGGATGGGGACAGTTTAGGGTCCAGGTGAGGGTACGACAACGCTTTAGGGGGAGCGTACGTGTGAGGGCGTGGGTAAGTGTGAGCGTACGGGTTAGGATTAGGGGACGGGTGAGGGTCAGGCTTCGGGGAAGGGTTAGGGTTAGGGTTCGGGCTAGGGTTAGGCTTAGGGGATGGGGACGGTTTAGGGTCCAGGTGAGGGTACGACAACGCTTTAGGGGGAGCGTACGTGTGAGGGCGCGGGTGAGTGTCAGCGTACGGGTTAGGATTAGGGGACGGGTGAGGGTCAGGCTTCGGGGAAGGGTTAGGGTTAGGGTTCGGGCTAGGGTTAGGCTTAGGGGACGGGGGCGGTTTAGGGTCCAGGTGAGGGTACGACAACGCTTTAGGGGGAGCGTACGTGTGAGGGCGCGGGTGAGTGTCAGCTTACGGGTTAGGATTAGGGGACGGGTGAGGGTCAAGCTTCGGGGAAGGGTTAGGGTTAGGGTTCGGGCTAGGGTTAGGGTTAGGGGACGGGGACGGTTTAGGGTCCAGGTGAGGGTACGACAACGCTTTAGGGGGAGCGTACGTGTGAGGGGGCGGGTGAGTGTCAGCGTACAGGTTAGGATTAGGGGACGGGTGAGGGTCAGGCTTCGGGGAAGGGTTAGGGTTAGGGTTCGGGCTAGGGTTAGGCTTAGGGGACGGGGACGGTTTAGGGTCCAGGTGAGGGTACGACAACGCTTTAGGGGGAGCGTACGTGTGAGGGCGCGGGTGAGTGTCAGCGTACGGGTTAGGATTAGGGGACGGGTGAGGGTCAGGCTTCGGGGAAGGTTTAGGGTTTGGGTTCGGGCTAGGTTTAGGGTTAGGGGACGAGGACGGTTTAGGGTCCAGGTGAGGGTACGACAACGCTTTAGGGGGAGCGTACGTGTGAGGGCGCGGGTGAGTGTCAGCGTACGGGTTAGGATTAGGGGACGGCTGAGGGTCAGGCTTCGGGGAAGGGTTAGGGTTAGGGTTCGGGCTAGGGTTAGGGTTAGGGGACGGGGAAGGTTTAGGGTCCAGGTGAGGGTACGACAACGCTTTAGGGGGAGCGTACGTGTGAGGGCGCAGGTGAGTGTCAGCGTACGGGTTAGGATTAGGGGACGGGTGAGGGTCAGGCTTCGGGGAAGTGTTAGGTTTAGGGTTCGGGCTAGGGTTAGGGTTAGGGGCGGGGAGAGTTTAGGGTCCAGGTGAGGGTACGACAACGCTTTAGGGGGAGCGTACGTGTGAGAGCGCGGGTGAGTGTCAGTGTACGGGTTAGGATTAGGGGACGGGTGAGGGTCAGGCTTCGGTGAAGGGTTAGGGTTAGGGTTCGGGCTAGGGTTAGGGTTAGGGGACGGGGACGGTTTAGGGTCCAGGTGAGGGTAAGACAACGCTTTAGGGGGAGCCTACGTGTGAGGGCGCGGGTGAGTGTCAGCGTACGGGTTAGGATTAGGGGACGGCTGAGTGTCAGGCTTCGGGGAAGTGTTAGGGTTAGGGTTCGGGCTAGGGTTAGGCTTAGGGGATGGGGACGGTTTAGGGTCCAGGTGAGGGTACGACAACGCTTTAGGGGGAGCGTACGTGTGAGGGCGCGGGTGAGTGTCAGCTAACGGGTTAGGATTAGGGGACGTGTGAGGGTCAGGCTTCGGGGAAGGGTTAGGGTTAGGGTTCGGGCTAGGGTTAGGGTTAGGGGACGGGGACGGTTTAGGTTCCAGGTGAGGGTACGACAACGCTTTAGGGGGAGCGTACGTGTGAGGGCGCGGGTGAGTGTCAGCGTATGGGCTAGGATTAGGGGACGGCTGAGGGTCAGGCTTCGGGGAAGGGTTAGGGTTAGGGTTCGGGCTAGGGTTAGGGTTAGGGGACGGGGACGGTTTAGGGTCCAGGTGAGGGTACGACAACGCTTTAGGGGGAGCGTACGTGTGAGGGCGCGGGTGAGTGTCAGCGTACGGGTTAGGATTAGGGGACGGGTGAGGGTCAGGCTTCGGGGAAGGGTTAGGGTTAGGGTTCGGGCTAGGGTTAGGGTTAGGGGACGGGGACGGTTTAGGGTCCAGGTGAGGGTACGACAACGCTTTAGGGGGAGCGTACGTGTGAGGGCGCGGGTGAGTGTCAGCGTATGGGTTAGGATTAGGGGACGGGTGAGGGTCAGGCTTCGGGGAAGGGTTAGGGTTAGGGTTCGGGCTAGGGTTAGGGTTAGGGGACGAGGACGGCTTAGGGTCCAGGTGAGGGTACGACAACGCTTTATGGGGAGCGTACGTGTGAGGGCGCGGGTGAGTGTCAGCGTACGGTTTAGGATTAGGGGACAGGTGAGGGTCAGGCTTCGGGGAAGGGTTAGGGTTAGGGTTCGGGCTAGGGTTAGGGTTAGGGGACGGGGACGGTTTAGGGTCCAGGTGAGGGTACGACAATGCTTTAGGGGGAGCGTACGTGTGAGGGCGCGGGTGTGTGTCAGCGTACGGGTTAGGATTAGGGGACGGCTGAGGGTCAGGCTTCGGGGAAGGGTTAGGGTTAGGGTTCGGGCTAGGGTTAGGGTTAGGGGACGGGGACGGTTTAGGGTCCAGGTGAGGGTACGACAACGCTTTAGGGGGATCGTAAGTGTGAGGGCGCGGGTGAGTGTCAGCGTACGGGTTAGGATTAGGGGACGGCTGAGGGTCAGGCTTCGGGGAAGTGTTAGGGTTAGGGTTCGGGCTAGGGTTAGGGTTAGGGGACGGGGACGGTTTAGGGTCCAGGTGAGGTTACGACAACGCTTTAGGGGGAGCGTACGTGTGAGGGCGCGGGTGAGTGTCAGCGTACGGGTTAGGATTAGGGGACGGGTGAGGGTCAGGCTTCGGGGAAGGGTTAGGGTTAGGATTCGGGCTAGGGTTAGGGTTAGGGGACGGGGACGGTTTAGGGTCCAGGTGAGGGTACGACAACGCTTTAGGGGGAGCGTACGTGTGAGGGCGCGGGTGAGTGTAAGCGTACGGGTTAGGATTAGGGGACGGGTGAGGGTCAGGCTTCGGGGAAGGGTTAGGGTTAGGGTTCGGGCTAGGGTTAGGGTTAGGGGACGGGGACGGTTTAGGGTCCAGGTGAGGGTACGACAACGCTTTAGGGGGAGCGTACGTGTGAGGGCGTGGGTGAGTGTCAGCGTACGGGTTAGGATTAGGGGACGGGTGAGGGTCAGGCTTCGGGGAAGGGTTAGGGTTAGGGTTCGGGCTAGGGTTAGGGCTAGGGGACGGGGACGGTTTAGGGTCCAGGTGAGTGTACGACAACGCTTTAGGGGGAGCGTACGTGTGAGAGCGCGGGTGAGTGTCAGCGTACGGGTTAGGATTAGGGGACGGGTGAGGGTCAGGCTTCGGGGAAGGGTTAGGGTTAGGGTTCGGGCTAGGGTTAGCGTTAGGGGGCGGGGACGGTTTAGGGTCCAGGTGAGGGTACGACAACGCTTTAGGGGGAGCGTACGTGTGAGGGCGCGGGTGAGTGTCAGCGTACGGGTTAGGATTAGGGGACGGGTGAGGGTCAGGCTTCGGGGAAGGGTTAGGGTTAGGGTTCGGGCTAGGGTTAGGGTTAGGGGACGGGGACGGTTTAGGGTCCAGGTGAGGGTACAACAACGCTTTAGGGGGAGAGTACGTGTGAGGGCGCGGGTGAGTGTCAGCGTACGGGTTAGGATTAGGGGACGGGTGAGGGTCAGGCTTCGGGGAAGGGTTAGGGTTAGGGTTCGGGCTAGGGTTAGGGTTAGGGGACGGGGACGGTTTACGGTCCAGGTGAGGGTACGACAACGCTTTAGGGGGAGCGTACGTGTGAGCGCGCGGGTGAGTGTCAGCGTACGGGTTAGGATTAGGGGACGGGTGAGGGTCAGGCTTCGGGGAAGTGTTAGGGTTAGGGTTCGGGCTAGGGTTAGGGTTAGGGGACGGGGACGGTTTAGGGTCCAGGTGAGGGTACGACAACGCTTTAGGGGGAGCGTATGTGTGAGGGCGCGGGTGAGTGTCAGCGTACGGGTTAGGATTAGGGGACGGGTGAGGGTCAGGCTTCGGGGAAGTGTTAGGGTTAGGGTTCGGGCTAGGGTTAGGGTTAGGGGACGGGGACGGTTTAGGGTCCAGGTGAGGGTACGACAACGCTTTAGGGGGAGCGTACGTGTGAGGGCGCGGGTGAGTGTCAGCGTACGGGTTAGGATTAGGGGACGGGTGAGGGTCAGGCTTCGGGGAAGGGTTAGGGTTAGTGTTCGGGCTAGGGTTAGGGTTAGGGGACGGGGACGGTTTACGGTCCAGGTGAGGGTACGACAACGCTTTAGGGGGAGCGTACGTGTGAGGGCGCGGGTGAGTGTCAGCGTACGGGTTAGGATTAGGGGACGGGTGAGGGTCAGGCTTCGGGGAAGGGTTAGGGTTAGGGTTCGGGCTAGGGTTAGGGTTAGGGGACGGGGACGGCTTAGGGTCCAGGTGAGGGTACGACAACGCTTTAGGGGGAGCGTACGTGTGAGGGCGCAGGTGAGTGTCAGCGTACGGGTTAGGATTAGGGGACGGGTGAGGGTCAGGCTTCGGGGAAGGGTTAGGGTTAGGGTTCGGGCTAGGGTTAGGGTTAGGGGACGGGGACGGTTTAGGGTCCAGGTGAGGGTACGACAACGCTTTAGGGGGAGCGTACGTGTGAGGGCACGGGTGAGTGTCAGCGTATGGGTTAGGATTAGGGGACGGGTGAGGGTCAGGCTTCGGGGAAGGGTTAGGGTTAGGGTTCGGGCTAGGGTTAGGGTTAGGGGACGGGGACGGTTTAGGGTCCACGTGAGGGTACGACAACGCTTTAGGGGGAGCGTACGTGTGAGGGCGCGGGTGAGTGTCAGTGTACGGGTTAGGATTAGGGGACGGCTGAGGGTCAGGCTTCGGGGAAGGGTTAGGGTTAGGGTTCGGGCTAGGGTTAGGGTTAGGTTTAGGGGACGGTTTAGGGTCCAGGTGAGGGTACGACAACGCTTTAGGGGGAGCGTACGTGTGAGGGCGCGGGTGAGTGTCAGCGTACGGGTTAGGATTAGGGGACGGGTGAGGGTCAGGCTTCGGGGAAGGGTTAGGGTTAGGTTTCGGGCTAGGGTTAGGGTTAGGGGACGGGGACGGTTTAGGGTCCAGGTGAGGGTACGACAACGCTTTAGGGGGAGCGTACGTGTGAGGGCGCGGGTGAGTGTCAGCGTACGGGTTAGGATTAGGGGACGGGTGAGGGTCAGGCTTCGGGGAAGGGTTAGGGTTAGGGTTCGGGCTAGGGTTAGTGTTAGGGGACGGGGACGGTTTAGGGTCCAGGTGAGGGTACGACATCGCTTTAGGGGGAGCGTACGTGTGAGGGCGCGGGTGAGTGTCAGCGTACGGGTTAGGATTAGGGGACGGGTGAGGGTCAGGCTTCGGGGAAGGGTTAGGGTTAGGGTTCGGGCTAGGGTGAGGGTTAGGGGACGGGGACGGTTTAGGGTCCAGGTGAGGGTACGACAACGCTTTAGGGGGAGCGTACGTGTGAGGGCGCGGGTGAGTGTCAGCGTACGGGTTAGGATTAGGGGACGGGTGAGGGTTAGGCTTCGGGGAAGGGTTAGGGTTAGGGTTCGGGCTAGGGTTAGGGTTAGGGGACGGGGACGGTTTAGGGTCCAGGTGAGGGTACAACAACGCTTTAGGGGGAGAGTACGTGTTAGGGCACGGGTGAGTGTCAGCGTACGGGTTAGGATTAGGGGACGGGTGAGGGTCAGGCTTCGGGGAAGGGTTAGGGTTAGGGTTCGGGCTAGGGTTAGGGTTAGGGGACGGGGACAGTTTAGGGTCCACGTGAGGGTACGACAACGCTTTAGGGGGAGCGTACGTGTGAGGGCGCGGGTGAGTGTCAGCGTACGGGTTAGGATTAGGGGACGGCTGAGGGTCAGGCTTCGGGGAAGGGTTAGGGTTAGGGTTCGGGCTAGGGTTAGGGTTAGGTTTAGGGGACGGTTTAGGGTCCAGGTGAGGGTACGACAACGCTTTAGGGGGAGCGTACGTGTGAGGGCGCGGGTGAGTGTCAGCGTACGGGTTAGGATTAGGGGACGGGTGAGGGTCAGGCTTCGGGGAAGGGTTAGGGTTAGGGTTCGGGCTAGGGTTAGTGTTAGGGGACGGGGACGGTTTAGGGTCCAGGTGAGGGTACGACAACGCTTTAGGGGGAGCGTACGTGTGAGGGCGCGGGTGAGTGTCAGCGTACGGGTTAGGATTAGGGGACGGGTGAGGGTCAGGCTTCGGGGAAGGGTTAGGGTTAGGGTTCGGGCTAGGGTTAGGGTTAGGGGACGGGGACGGTTTAGGGTCCAGGTGAGGGTACAACAACGCTTTAGGGGGAGAGTACGTGTGAGGGCGCGGGTGAGTGTCAGCGTACGGTTTAGGATTAGGGGACGGGTGAGGGTCAGGCTTCGGGGAAGGGTTAGGGTTAGGGTTCGGGCTAGGGTTAGGGTTAGGGGACGGGGACGGTTTACGGTCCAGGTGAGGGTACGACAACGCTTTAGGGGGAGCGTACGTGTGAGCGCGCGGGTGAGTGTCAGCGTACGGGTTAGGATTAGGGGACGGGTGAGGGTCAGGCTTCGGGGAAGTGTTAGGGTTAGGGTTCGGGCTAGGGTTAGGGTTAGGGGACGGGGACGGTTTAGGGTCCAGGTGAGGGTACGACAACGCTTTAGGGGGAGCGTATGTGTGAGGGCGCGGGTGAGTGTCAGCGTGCGGGTTAGGATTAGGGGACGGGTGAGGGTCAGGCTTCGGGGAAGGGTTAGGGTTAGGGTTCGGGCTAGGGTTAGGGTTAGGGGACGGGGACGGTTTAGGGTCCAGGTGAGGGTACGACAACGCTTTAGGGGGAGCGTACATGTGAGGGCGCGGGTGAGTGTCAGCGTACGGGTTAGGATTAGGGGACGGGTGAGGGTCAGGCTTCGGGGAAGGGTTAGGGTTAGGGTTCGGGCTAGGGTTAGGGTTAGGGGACGGGGACGGTTTACGGTCCAGGTGAGGGTACGACAACGCTTTAGGGGGAGCGTACGTGTGAGGGCGCGGGTGAGTGTCAGCGTACGGGTTAGGATTAGGGGACGGGTGAGGGTCAGGCTTCGGGGAAGGGTTAGGGTTAGGGTTCGGGCTAGGGTTAGGGTTAGGGGACGGGGACGGCTTAGGGTCCAGGTGAGGGTACGACAACGCTTTAGGGGGAGCGTACGTGTGAGGGCGCAGGTGAGTGTCAGCGTACGGGTTAGGATTAGGGGACGGGTGAGGGTCAGGCTTCGGGGAAGGGTTAGGGTTAGGGTTCGGGCTAGGGTTAGGGTTAGGGGACGGGGACGGTTTAGGGTCCAGGTGAGGGTACGACAACGCTTTAGGGGGAGCGTACGTGTGAGGGCACGGGTGAGTGTCAGCGTACGGGTTAGGATTAGGGGACGGGTGAGGGTCAGGCTTCGGGGAAGGGTTAGGGTTAGGGTTCGGGCTAGGGTTAGGGTTAGGGGACGGGGACGGTTTAGGGTCCACGTGAGGGTACGACAACGCTTTAGGGGGAGCGTACGTGTGAGGGCGCGGGTGAGTGTCAGCGTACGGGTTAGGATTAGGGGACGGCTGAGGGTCAGGCTTCGGGGAAGGGTTAGGGTTAGGGTTCGGGCTAGGGTTAGGGTTAGGTTTAGGGGACGGTTTAGGGTCCAGGTGAGGGTACGACAACGCTTTAGGGGGAGCGTACGTGTGAGGGCGCGGGTGAGTGTCAGCGTACGGGTTAGGATTAGGGGACGGGTGAGGGTCAGGCTTCGGGGAAGGGTTAGGGTTAGGGTTCGGGCTAGGGTTAGTGTTAGGGGACGGGGACGGTTTAGGGTCCAGGTGAGGGTACGACAACGCTTTAGGGGGAGCGTACGTGTGAGGGCGCGGGTGAGTGTCAGCGTACGGGTTAGGATTAGGGGACGGCTGAGGGTCAGGGTTCGGGGAAGGGTTAGGGTTAGGGTTCGGGCTAGGGTTAGGGTTAGGGGACGGGGACGGTTAGGGTCCAGGTGAGGGTACGACAACGCTTTAGGGGGAGCGTACGTGTGAGGGCGCGGGTGAGTGTCAGCGTACGGGTTGGGATTAGGGGACGGGTGAGGGTCAGGCTTCGGGGAAGGGTTAGGGTTAGGGTTCGGGCTAGGGTTAGGGTTAGGGGACGGGGACGGTTTAGGGTCCAGGTGAGGGTACGACAACGCTTTAGGGGGAGCGTACGTGTGAGGGCGCGGGTGAGTGTCAGCGTACGGGTTAGGATTAGGGGACGGGTGAGGGTCAGGCTTCGGGGAAGGGTTAGGGTTAGGGTTCGGGATAGGGTTAGGGTTAGGGGACGGGGACGGTTTAGGGTCCAGGTGAGGGTACGACAACGCTTTAGGGGGAGCGTACGTGTGAGGGCGCGGGTGCGTGTCAGCGTACGGGTTGGGATTAGGGGACGGGTGAGGGTCAGGTTTCGGGGAAGGGTTAGGGTTAGGGTTCGGGCTAGGGTTAGGCTTAGGGGACGGGGACGGTTTAGGGTCCAGGTGAGGGTACGACAACGCTTTAGGGGGAGCGTACGTGTGAGCCCGCGGGTGAGTGTCAGCGTACGGGTTAGGATTAGGGGACGGGTGAGGGTCAGGCTTCGGGGAAGTGTTAGGGTTAGGGTTCGGGCTAGGGTTAGGGTTAGGGGACGGGGACGGTTTAGGGTCCAGGTGAGGGTACGACAACGCTTTAGGGGGAGCGTACGTGTGAGGGCGCGGGTGAGTGTCAGCGTACGGGTTAGGATTAGGGGACGGGTGAGGGTCAGGCTTCGGGGAAGGGTTAGGGTTAGGGTTCGGGCTAGGGTTAGGGTTAGGGGACGGGGACGGCTTAGGGTCCAGGTGAGGGTACGACAACGCTTTAGGGGGAGCGTACGTGTGAGGGCGCGGGTGAGTGTCAGCGTACGGGTTAGGATTAGGGGACGGGTGAGGGTCAGGCTTCGGGGAAGGGTTAGGGTTAGGGTTCGGGCTAGGGTTAGGGTTAGGGGACGGGGACGGCTTAGGGTCCAGGTAAGGGTACGACAACGCTTTAGGGGGAGCGTACGTGTGAGGGCGCGGGTGAGTGTCAGCGTACGGGTTAGGATTAGGGGACGGGTGAGTGTCAGGCTTCGGGGAAGGGTTAGGGTTAGGGTTCGGGCTAGGGTTAGGGTTAGGGGACGGGGACGGTTTAGGGTCCAGGTGAGGGTACGACAACGCTTTAGGGGGAGCGTACGTGTGAGGGCGCGGGTGAGTGTCAGCGTACGGGTTAGGATTAGGGGACGGGTGAGGGTCAGGCTTCGGGGAAGGGTTAGGGTTAGGGTTCGGGCTAGGGTTAGGGTTAGGGGACGGGGACGGCTTAGGGTCCAGGTGAGGGTACGACAACGCTTTAGGGGGAGCGTACGTGTGAGGGCGCGGGTGAGTGTCAGCGTACGGGTTAGGATTAGGGGACGGGTGAGGGTCAGGCTTCGGGGAAGGGTTAGGGTTAGGGTTCGGGCTAGGGTTAGGGTTAGGGGACGGGGACGGTTTAGGGTCCAGGTGAGGGTACGACAACGCTTTATGGGGAGCATACGTGTGAGGGCGCGGGTGAGTGTCAGCGTACGGGTTAGGATTAGGGGACGGGTGAGGGTCAGGCTTCGGGGAAGGGTTAGGGTTAGGGTTCGGGCTAGGGTTAGAGTTAGGGGACGGGGACGCTTTAGGGTCCAGGTGAGGGGAGGACAACGCTTTAGGGGGAGCGTACGTGTGAGGGCGCGGGTGAGTGTCAGCGTACGGGTTAGGATTAGGGGACGGGTGAGTGTCAGGCTTCGGGGAAGGGTTAGGGTTAGGGTTCGGGCTAGGGTTAGGGTTAGGGGACGGGGACGGTTTAGGGTCCAGGTGAGGGTACGACAACGCTTTAGGGGGAGCGTACGTGTGAGCCCGCGGGTGAGTGTCAGCGTACGGGTTGGGATTAGGGGACGGGTGAGGGTCAGGTTTCGGGGAAGGGTTAGGGTTAGGGTTCGGGCTAGGGTTAGGCTTAGGGGACGGGGACGGTTTAGGGTCCAGGTGAGGGTACGACAACGCTTTAGGGGGAGCGTACGTGTGAGCCCGCGGGTGAGTGTCAGCGTACGGGTTAGGATTAGGGGACGGGTGAGAGTCAGGCTTCGGGGAAGTGTTAGGGTTAGGGTTCGGGCTAGGGTTAGGGTTAGGGGACGGGGACGGTTTAGGGTCCAGGTGAGGGTACGACAACGCTTTAGGGGGAGCGTACGTGTGAGGGCGCGGGTGAGTGTCAGCGTACGGGTGAGGATTAGGGGACGGGTGAGGGTCAGGCTTCGGGGAAGGGTTAGGGTTAGGGTTCGGGCTAGGGTTAGGGTTAGGGGACGGGGACGGCTTAGGGTCCAGGTGAGGGTACGACAACGCTTTAGGGGGAGCGTACGTGTGAGGGCGCGGGTGAGTGTCAGCGTACGGGTTAGGATTAGGGGACGGGTGAGGGTCAGGCTTCGGGGAAGGGTTAGGGTTAGGGTTCGGGCTAGGGTTAGGGTTAGGGGACGGGGACGGCTTAGGGTCCAGGTAAGGGTACGACAACGCTTTAGGGGGAGCGTACGTGTGAGGGCGCGGGTGAGTGTCAGCGTACGGGTTAGGATTAGGGGACGGGTGAGGGTCAGGCTTCGGGGAAGGGTTAGGGTTAGGGTTCGGGCTAGGGTTAGGGTTAGGGGACGGGGACGGTTTAGGGTCCAGGTGAGGGTACGACAACGCTTTAGGGGGAGCGTACGTGTGAGGGCGCGGGTGAGTGTCAGCGTACGGGTTAGGATTAGGGGACGGGTGAGGGTCAGGCTTCGGGGAAGGGTTAGGGTTAGGGTTCGGGCTAGGGTTAGGGTTAGGGGACGGGGACGGCTTAGGGTCCAGGTGAGGGTACGACAACGCTTTAGGGGGAGCGTACGTGTGAGGGCGCGGGTGAGTGTCAGCGTACGGGTTAGGATTAGGGGACGGGTGAGGGTCAGGCTTCGGGGAAGGGTTAGGGTTAGGGTTCGGGCTAGGGTTAGGGTTAGGGGACGGGGACGGTTTAGGGTCCAGGTGAGGGTACGACAACGCTTTATGGGGAGCGTACGTGTGAGGGCGCGGGTGAGTGTCAGCGTACGGGTTAGGATTAGGGGACGGGTGAGGGTCAGGCTTCGGGGAAGGGTTAGGGTTAGGGTTCGGGCTAGGGTTAGAGTTAGGGGACGGGGACGCTTTAGGGTCCAGGTGAGGGGAGGACAACGCTTTAGGGGGAGCGTACGTGTGAGGGCGCGGGTGAGTGTCAGCGTACGGGTTAGGATTAGGGGACGGGTGAGTGTCAGGCTTCGGGGAAGGGTTAGGGTTAGGGTTCGGGCTAGGGTTAGGGTTAGGGGACGGGGACGGTTTAGGGTCCAGGTGAGGGTACGACAACGCTTTAGGGGAGCGTACGTGTGAGGGCGCGGGTGAGTGTCAGCGTACGGGTTAGGATTAGGGGACGGGTGAGGGTCAGGCTTCGGGGAAGGGTTAGGGTTAGGGTTCGGGCTAGGGTTAGGCTTAGGGGACGGGGACGGTTTAGGGTCCAGGTGAGGGTACGACAACGCTTTAGGGGGAGCGTACGTGTGAGGGCGCGGGTGAGTGTCAGCGTACGGGTTAGGATTAGGGGACGGGTGAGGGTCAGGCTTCGGGGAAGGGTTAGGGTTAGGGTTCGGGCTAGGGTTAGGGTTAGGGGACGGGGACGGTTTAGGGTCCAGGTGAGGGTACGACAACGCTTTAGGGGGAGCGTACGTGTGAGGGCGCGGGTGAGTGTCAGCGTACGGGTTAGGATTAGGGGACGGGTGAGGGTCAGGCTTCGGGGAAGGGTTAGGGTTAGGGTTCGGGCTAGGGTTAGGCTTAGGGGACGGGGACGGTTTAGGGTCCAGGTGAGGGTACGACAACGCTTTAGGGGGAGCGTACGTGTGAGGGCGCGGGTGAGTGTCAGCGTACGGGTTAGGATTAGGGGACGGGTGAGGGTCAGGCTTCGGGGAAGGGTTAGGGTTAGGGTTCCGGCTAGGGTTAGGGTTAGGGAACGGGGACGGTTTAGGGTCCAGGTGAGGGTACGACAACGCTTTAGGGGGAGCGTACGTGTGAGGGGGCGGGTGAGTGTCGGCGTACGGGTTAGGATTAGGGGACGGCTGAGGGTCAGGCTTCGGGAAGGGTTAGGGTTAGGGTTCGGGCTAGGGTTAGTCTTAGGGGACGGGGACGGTTTAGGGTCCAGGTGAGGGTACGACAACGCTTTAGGGGGAGCGTACGTGTGAGGGCGCGGGTGAGTGTCAGCGTACGTGTTAGGATTAGGGGACGGGTGAGGGTCAGGCTTCGGGGAAGGGTTAGGGTTAGGGTTCGGGCTAGGTTTAGGGTTAGGGGACGAGGACGGTTTAGGGTCCAGCTGAGGGTACGACAACGCTTTAGGGGAGCGTACGTGTGAGGGCGCGGGTGAGTGTCAGCGTACGTGTTAGGATTAGGGGATGGCTGAGGGTCAGGCTTCGGGGAAGGGTTAGGGTTAGGGTTCGGGCTAGGGTTAGGGTTAGGGGACGGGGACGGTTTAGGGTCCAGGTGAGGGTACGACAACGCTTTAGGGGGAGCGTACGTGTGAGGGCACGGGTGAGTGTCAGCGTACGGGTTAGGATTAGGGGACGGGTGAGGGTCAGGCTTCGGGGAAAGGTTAGGGTTAGGGTTCGGGCTAGGGTTAGGGTTAGGGGACGGGGACGGTTTAGGGTCCACGTGAGGGTACGACAACGCTTTAGGGGGAGCGTACGTGTGAGGGCGCGGGTGAGTGTCAGCGTACGGGTTAGGATTAGGGGACGGCTGAGGGTCAGGCTTCGGGGAAGGGTTAGGGTTAGGGTTCGGGCTAGGGTTAGGGTTAGGGGACGGGGACGGTTTAGGGTCCAGGTGAGGGTACGACAACGCTTTAGGGGGAGCGTACGTGTGAGGGCGCGGGTGAGTGTCAGCGTACGGGTTAGGATTAGGGGACGGGTGAGGGTCAGGCTTCGGGGAAGGGTTAGGGTTAGGGTTCGGGCTAGGGTTAGGGTTAGGGGACGGGGACGGTTTAGGGTCTAGGTGAGGGTACGACAACGCTTTAGGGGGAGCGTACGTGTGAGGGCGCGGGTGAGTGTCAGCGTACGGGTTAGGATTAGGGGACGGGTGAGGGTCAGGCTTCGGGGAAGGGTTAGGGTTAGGGTTCGGGCTAGGGTTAGGGTTAGGGGACGGGGACGGTTTACGGTCCAGGTGAGGGTACGACAACGCTTTAGGGGGAGCGTACGTGTGAGGGCGCGGGTGAGTGTCAGCGTACGGGTTAGGATTAGGGGACGGGTGAGGGTCAGGCTTCGGGGAAGGGTTAGGGTTAGGGTTCGGGCTAGGGTTAGGGTTAGGGGACGGGGACGGCTTAGGGTCCAGGTGAGGGTACGACAACGCTTTAGGGGGAGCGTACGTGTGAGGGCGCGGGTGAGTGTCAGCGTACGGGTTAGGATTAGGGGACGGGTGAGGGTCAGGCTTCGGGGAAGGGTTAGGATTAGGGTTCGGGCTAGAGTTAGGGTTAGGTGACGGGGACGGTTTAGGGTCCAGGTGAGGGTACGACAACGCTTTAGGGGGAGCGTACGTGTGAGGGCACGGGTGAGTGTCAGCGTACGGGTTAGGATTAGGGGACGGGTGAGGGTCAGGCTTCGGGGAAGGGTTAGAATTAGGGTTCGGGCTAGGGTTAGGGTTAGGGGACGGGGACGGTTTAGGGTCCACGTGAGGGTATGACAACGCTTTAGGGGGAGCGTACGTGTGAGGGCGCGGGTGAGTGTCAGCGTACGGGTTAGGATTAGGGGACGGCTGAGGGTCAGGCTTCGGTGAAGGGTTAGGGTTAGGGTTCGGGCTAGGGTTAGGGTTAGGGGACGGGGACGGTTTAGGGTCCAGGTGAGGGTACGACAACGCTTTAGGGGGAGCGTACGTGTGAGGGCGCGGGTGAGTGTCAGCGTACGGGTTAGGATTAGGGGACGGGTGAGGGTCAGGCTTCGGGGAAGGGTTAGGGTTAGGGTTCGGGCTAGGGTTAGTGTTAGGGGACGGGGACGGTTTAGGGTCCAGGTGAGGGTACGACAACGCTTTAGGGGGAGCGTACGTGTGAGGGCGCGGGTGAGTGTCAGCGTACGGGTTAGGATTAGGGGACGGCTGAGGGTCAGGGTTCGGGGAAGGGTTAGGGTTAGGGTTCGGGCTAGGGTTAGGGTTAGGGGACGGGGACGGTTAGGGTCCAGGTGAGGGTACGACAACGCTTTAGGGGGAGCGTACGTGTGAGGGCGCGGGTGAGTGCCATCGTACGGGTTGGGATTAGGGGACGGGTGAGGGTCAGGCTTCGGGGAAGTGTTAGGGTTAGGGTTCGGGCTAGGGTTAGGGTTAGGGGACGGGGACGGTTTAGGGTCCAGGTGAGGGTACGACAACGCTTTAGGGGGAGCGTACGTGTGAGGGCGCGGGTGAGTGTCAGCGTACGGGTTAGGATTAGGGGACGGGTGAGGGTCAGGCTTCGGGGAAGGGTTAGGGTTAGGGTTCGGGCTAGGGTTACGGTTAGGGGACGGGGACAGTTTAGGGTCCAGGTGAGGGTACGACAACGCTTTAGGGGGAGCGTACGTGTGAGGGCGCGGTTGAGTGTCAGCGTACGGGTTGGGATTAGGGGACGGGTGAGGGTCAGGTTTCGGGGAAGGGGTAGGGTTAGGGTTCGGGCTAGGGTTAGGCTTAGGGGACGGGGACGGTTTAGGGTCCAGGTGAGGGTACGACAACGCTTTAGGGGGAGCGTACGTGTGAGCGCGCGGGTGAGTGTCAGCGTACGGGTTAGGATTAGGGGACGGGTGAGAGTCAGGCTTCGGGGAAGTGTTAGGGTTAGGGTTCGGGCTAGGGTTAGGGTTAGGGGACGGGGACGGTTTAGGGTCCAGGTGAGGGTACGACAATGCTTTAGGGGGAGCGTACGTGTGAGGGCGCGGGTGAGTGTCAGCGTACGGGTTAGGATTAGGGGACGGATGAGGGTCAGGCTTCGGGGAAGGGTTAGGGTTAGGGTTCGGGCTAGGGTTAGGGTTAGGGGACGGGGACGGTTTAGGGTCCAGGTGAGGGTACGACAATGCTTTAGGGGGAGCGTACGTGTGAGGGCGCGGGTGAGTGTCAGCGTACGGGTTAGTATTAGGGGACGGGTGAGGGTCAGGCTTCGGGGAAGGGTTAGGGTTAGGGTTCGGGCTAGGGTTAGGGTTAGGGGACGGGGACGGCTTAGGGTCCAGGTGAGGGTACGACAACGCTTTAGGGGGAGCGTACGTGTGAGGGCGCGGGTGAGTGTCAGCGTACGGGTTAGGATTAGGGGACGGGTGAGGGTCAGGCTTCGGGGAAGGGTTAGGATTAGGGTTCGGGCTAGGGTTAGGGTTAGGTGACGGGGACGGTTTAGGGTCCAGGTGAGGGTACGACAACGCTTTAGGGGGAGCGTACGTGTGAGGGCACGGGTGAGTGTCAGCATACGGGTTAGGATTAGGGGACGGGTGAGGGTCAGGCTTCGGGGAAGGGTTAGAGTTAGGGTTCGGGCTAGGGTTAGGGTTAGGGGACGGGGACGGTTTAGGGTCCACGTGAGGGTACGACAACGCTTTAGGGGGAGCGTACGTGTGAGGGCGCGGGTGAGTGTCAGCGTACGGGTTAGGATTAGGGGACGGCTGAGGGTCAGGCTTCGGTGAAGGGTTAGGGTTAGGGTTCGGGCTAGGGTTAGGGTTAGGGGACGGGGACGGTTTAGGGTCCAGGTGAGGGTACGACAACGCTTTAGGGGGAGCGTACGTGTGAGGGCGCGGGTGAGTGTCAGCGTACGGGTTAGGATTAGGGGACGGGTGAGGGTCAGGCTTCGGGGAAGGGTTAGGGTTAGGGTTCGGGCTAGGGTTAGTGTTAGGGGACGGGGACGGTTTAGGGTCCAGGTGAGGGTACGACAACGCTTTAGGGGGAGCGTACGTGTGAGGGCGCGGGTGAGTGTCAGCGTACGGGTTAGGATTAGGGGACGGCTGAGGGTCAGGGTTCGGGGAAGGGTTAGGGTTAGGGTTCGGGCTAGGGGTAGGGTTAGGGGACGGGGACGGTTAGGGTCCAGGTGAGGGTACGACAACGCTTTAGGGGGAGCGTACGTGTGAGGGCGCGGGTGAGTGTCAGCGTACGGGTTGGGATTAGGGGACGGGTGAGGGTCAGGCTTCGGGGAAGGGTTAGGGTTAGGGTTCGGGCTAGGGTTAGGGTTAGGGGACGGGGACGGTTTAGGGTCCAGGTGAGGGTACGACAACGCTTTAGGGGGAGCGTACGTGTGAGGGCGCGGGTGAGTGTCAGCGTACGGGTTAGGATTAGGGGACGGGTGAGGGTCAGGCTTCGGGGAAGGGTTAGGGTTAGGGTTCGGGCTAGGGTTACGGTTAGGGGACGGGGACAGTTTAGGGTCCAGGTGAGGGTACGACAACGCTTTAGGGGGAGCGTACGTGTGAGGGCGCGGTTGAGTGTCAGCGTACGGGTTGGGATTAGGGGACGGGTGAGGGTCAGGTTTCGGGGAAGGGTTAGGGTTAGGGTTCGGGCTAGGGTTAGGCTTAGGGGACGGGGACGGTTTAGGGTCCAGGTGAGGGAACGACAACGCTTTAGGGGGAGCGTACGTGTGAGCGCGCGGGTGAGTGTCAGCGTACGGGTTAGGATTAGGGGACGGGTGAGAGTCAGGCTTCGGGGAAGTGTTAGGGTTAGGGTTCGGGCTAGGGTTAGGGTTAGGGGACGGGGACGGTTTAGGGTCCAGGTGAGGGTACGACAATGCTTTAGGGGGAGCGTACGTGTGAGGGCGCGGGTGAGTGTCAGCGTACGGGTTAGGATTAGGGGACGGGTGAGGGTCAGGCTTCGGGGAAGGATTAGGGTTAGGGTTCGGGCTAGGGTTAGGGTTAGGGGACGGGGACGGTTTAGGGTCCAGGTGAGGGTACGACAACGCTTTAGGGGGAGCGTACGTGTGAGGGCGCGGGTGAGTGTCAGCGTACGGGTTAGGATTAGGGGACGGGTGAGGGTCAGGCTTCGGGGAAGGGTTAGGGTTAGGGTTCGGGCTAGGGTTAGGGTTAGGGGACGGGGACGGTTTACAGTCCAGGTGAGGGTACGACAACGCTTTAGGGGGAGCGTACGTGTGAGGGCGCGGGTGAGTGTCAGCGTACGGGTTAGGATTAGGGGACGGGTGAGGGTCAGGCTTCGGGGAAGGGTTAGGGTTAGGGTTCGGGCTAGGGTTAGGGTTAGGGGACGGGGACGGCTTAGGGTCCAAGTGAGGGTACGACAACGCTTTAGGGGGAGCGTACGTGTGAGGGCGCGGGTGAGTGTCAGCGTACGGGTTAGGATTAGGGGACGGGTGAGGGTCAGGCTTCGGGGAAGGGTTAGGGTTAGGGTTCGGGCTAGGTTTAGGGTTAGGGGACGGGGACGGCTTAGGGTCCAGGTGAGGGTACGACAACGCTTTAGGGGGAGCGTACGTGTGAGGGCGCGGGTGAGTGTCAGCGTACGGGTTAGGATTAGGGGACGGGTGAGGGTCAGGCTTCGGGGAAGGGTTAGGGTTAGGGTTCGGGCTAGGGTTAGGGTTAGGGGACGGGGACGGATTAGGGTCCAGGTGAGGGTACGACAACGCTTTAGGGGGAGCGTACGTGTGAGGGCGCGGGTGAGTGTCAGCGTACGGGTTAGGATTAGGGGACGGGTGAGGGTCAGGCTTCGGGGAAGGGTTAGGGTTAGGGTTCGGGCTAGGGTTAGGGTTAGGGGACGGGGACGGCTTAGGGTCCAGGTGAGGGTACGACAACGCTTTAGGGGGAGCGTACGTGTGAGGGCGCGGGTGAGTGTCAGCGTACGGGTTAGGATTAGGGGACGGGTGAGGGTCAGGCTTCGGGGAAGGGTTAGGGTTAGGGTTCGGGCTAGGGTTAGGGTTAGGGGACGGGGACGGTTTAGGGTCCAGGTGAGGGTACGACAACGCTTTAGGGGGAGCGTACGTGTGAGGGCGCGGGTGAGTGTCAGCGTACGGGTTAGGATTAGGGGACGGGTGAGGGTCAGGCTTCGGGGAAGGGTTAGGGTTAGGGTTCGGGCTAGGGTTAGGGTTAGGGGACGGGGACGGCTTAGGGTCCAGGTAAGGGTACGACAACGCTTTAGGGGGAGCGTACGTGTGAGGGCGCGGGAGAGTGTCAGCGTACGGGTTAGGATTAGGGGACGGGTGAGGGTCAGGCTTCGGGGAAGGGTTAGGGTTAGGGTTCGGGCTAGGGTTAGGGTTAGGGGACGGGGACGGTTTAGGGTCCAGGTGAGGGTACGACAACGCTTTAGGGGGAGCGTACGTGTGAGGGCGCGGGTGAGTGTCAGCGTACGGGTTAGGATTAGGGGACGGGTGAGGGTCAGGCTTCGGGGAAGGGTTAGGGTTAGGGTTCGGGCTAGGGTTAGGGTTAGGGGACGGGGACGGCTTAGGGTCCAGGTGAGGGTACGACAACGCTTTAGGGGGAGCGTACATGTGAGGGCGCGGGTGAGTGTCAGCGTACGGGTTAGGATTAGGGGACGGGTGAGGGTCAGGCTTCGGGGAAGGGTTAGGGTTAGGGTTCGGGCTAGGGTTAGGGTTAGGGGACGGGGACGGTTTAGGGTCCAGGTGAGGGTACGACAACGCTTTAGGGGGAGCGTACGTGTGAGGGCGCGGGTGAGTGTCAGCGTACGGGTTAGGATTAGGGGACGGGTGAGGGTCAGGCTTCGGGGAAGGGTTAGGGTTAGGGTTCGGGCTAGGGTTAGGCTTAGGGGACGGGGACGGTTTAGGGTCCAGGTGAGGGTACGACAACGCTTTAGGGGGAGCGTACGTGTGAGGGCGCGGGTGAGTGTCAGCGTACGGGTTAGGATTAGGGGACGGGTGAGGGTCAGGCTTCGGGGAAGGGTTAGGGTTAGGGTTCGGGCTAGGGTTAGGGTTAGGGGACGGGAACGGTTTAGGGTCCAGGTGAGGGTACGACAACGCTTTAGGGGGAGCGTCCGTGTGAGGGCGCGGGTGAGTGTCAGCGTACGGGTTAGGATTAGGGGACGGGTGAGGGTCAGGCTTCGGGGAAGGGTTAGGGTTAGGGTTTGGGCTAGGTTTAGGGTTAGGGGACGAGGACGGTTTAGGGTCCAGCTGAGGGTACGACAACGCTTTAGGGGGAGCGTACGTGTGAGGGCGCGGGTGAGTGTCAGCGTACGTGTTAGGATTAGGGGACGGCTGAGGGTCAGGCTTCGGGGAAGGGTTAGGGTTAGGGTTCGGGCTAGGGTTAGGCTTAGGGGACGGGGACGGTTTAGGGTCCAGGTGAGGGTACGACAACGCTTTAGGGGGAGCGTACGTGTGAGGGCGCGGGTGAGTGTCAGCGTACGTGTTAGGATTAGGGGACGGGTGAGGGTCAGGCTTCGGGGAAGGGTTAGGGTTAGGGTTCGGGCTAGGGTTAGGGTTAGGGGACGGGGACGGTTTAGGGTCCAGGTGAGGGTACGACAACGCTTTAGGGGGAGAGTACGTGTGAGGGCGCGGGTGAGTGTCAGCGTACGGGTTAGGATTAGGGGACGGGTGAGGGTCAGGCTTCGGGGAAGGGTTAGGGTTAGGGTTCGGGCTAGGGTTAGGGTTAGGGGACGGGGACGGTTTAGGGTCCAGGTGAGGGTACGACAACGCTTTAGGGGGAGCGTACGTGTGAGGGCGCGGGTGAGTGTCAGCGTATGGGTTAGGATTAGGGGACGGGTGATGGTCAGGCTTCGGGGAAGGGTTAGGGTTAGGGTTCGGGCTAGGGTTAGGGTTAGGGGACGGGGACGGTTTAGGGTCCAGGTGAGGGTACGACAACGCTTTAGGGGGAGCGTACGTGTGAGGGCGCGGGTGAGTGTCAGCGTACGGGTTAGGATTAGGGGACGGGTGAGGGTCAGGCTTTGGGGAAGGGTTAGGGTTAGGGTTCGGGCTAGGGTTAGGGTTAGGGTACGGGGACGGTTTAGGGTCCAGGTGAGGGTACGACAACGCTTTAGGGGGAGCGTACGTGTGAGGGTGCGGGTGAGTGTCAGCGTACGGGTTAGGATTAGGGGACGGGTGAGGGTCAGGCTTCGGGGAAGGGTTAGGGTTAGGGTTCGGGCTAGGGTTAGGGTTAGGGGACGGGGACGGTTTAGGGTCCAGGTGAGGGTACGACAACGCTTTAGGGGGAGCGTACGTGTGAGGGCACGGGTGAGTGTCAGCGTACGGGTTAGGATTAGGGGACGGGTGAGGGTCAGGCTTCGGGGAAGGGTTAGAGTTAGGGTTCGGGCTAGGGTTAGGGTTAGGGGACGGGGACGGTTTAGGGTCCACGTGAGGGTATGACAACGCTTTAGGGGGAGCGTACGTGTGAGGGCGCGGGTGAGTGTCAGCGTACGGGTTAGGATTAGGGGACGGCTGAGGGTCAGGCTTCGGGGAAGGGTTAGGGTTAGGGTTCGGGCTAGGGTTAGGGTTAGGGGACGGGGACGGTTTAGGGTCCAGGTGAGGGTACGACAACGCTTTAGGGGGAGCGTACGTGTGAGGGCGCGGGTGAGTGTCAGCGTACGGGTTAGGATTAGGGGACGGGTGAGGGTCAGGCTTCGGGGAAGGGTTAGGGTTAGGGTTCGGGCTAGGGTTAGTGTTAGGGGACGGGGACGGTTTAGGGTCCAGGTGAGGGTACGACAACGCTTTAGGGGGAGCGTACGTGTGAGGGCGCGGGTGAGTGTCAGCGTACGGGTTAGGATTAGGGGACGGCTGAGGGTCAGGGTTCGGGGAAGGGTTAGGGTTAGGGTTCGGGCTAGGGTTAGGGTTAGGGGACGGGGACGGTTAGGGTCCAGGTGAGGGTACGACAACGCTTTAGGGGGAGCGTACGTGTGAGGGCGCGGGTGAGTGTCAGCGTACGGGTTGGGATTAGGGGACGGGTGAGGGTCAGGCTTCGGGGAAGGGTTAGGGTTAGGGTTCGGGCTAGGGTTAGGGTTAGGGGACGGGGACGGTTTAGGGTCCAGGTGAGGGTACGACAACGCTTTAGGGGGAGCGTACGTGTGAGGGCGCGGGTGAGTGTCAGCGTACGGGTTAGGATTAGGGGACGGGTGAGGGTCAGGCTTCGGGGAAGGGTTAGGGTTAGGGTTCGGGCTAGGGTTACGGTTAGGGGACGGGGACAGTTTAGGGTCCAGGTGAGGGTACGACAACGCTTTAGGGGGAGCGTACGTGTGAGGGCGCGGTTGAGTGTCAGCGTACGGGTTGGGATTAGGGGACGGGTGAGGGTCAGGTTTCGGGGAAGGGTTAGGGTTAGGGTTCGGGCTAGGGTTAGGCTTAGGGGACGGGGACGGTTTAGGGTCCAGGTGAGGGTACGACAACGCTTTAGGGGGAGCGTACGTGTGAGCGCGCGGGTGAGTGTCAGCGTACGGGTTAGGATTAGGGGACGGGTGAGAGTCAGGCTTCGGGGAAGTGTTAGGGTTAGGGTTCGGGCTAGGGTTAGGGTTAGGGGACGGGGACGGTTTAGGGTCCAGGTGAGGGTACGACAATGCTTTAGGGGGAGCGTACGTGTGAGGGCGCGGGTGAGTGTCAGCATACGGGTTAGGATTAGGGGACGGGTGAGGGTCAGGCTTCGGGGAAGGGTTAGGGTTAGGGTTCGGGCTAGGGTTAGGGTTAGGGGACGGGGACGGTTTAGGGTCCAGGTGAGGGTAAGACAACGCTTTAGGGGGAGCGTACGTGTGAGGGCGCGGGTGAGTGTCAGCGTACGGGTTAGGATTAGGGGACGGGTGAGGGTCAGGCTTCGGGGAAGGGTTAGGGTTAGGGTTCGGGCTAGGGTTAGGGTTAGGGGACGGGGACGGCTTAGGGTCCAGGTGAGGGTACGACAACGCTTTAGGGGGAGCGTACGTGTGAGGGCGCGGGTGAGTGTCAGCGTACGGGTTAGGATTAGGGGACGGGTGAGGGTCAGGCTTCGGGGAAGGGTTAGGGTTAGGGTTCGGGCTAGGGTTAGGGTTAGGGGACGGGGACGGTTTAGGGTCCAGGTGAGGGTACGACAACGCTTTAGGGGGAGCGTACGTGTGAGGGCGCGGGTGAGTGTCAGCGTACGGGTTAGGATTAGGGGACGGGTGAGGGTCAGGCTTCGGGGAAGGGTTAGGGTTAGGGTTCGGGCTAGGGTTAGGGTTAGGGGACGGGGACGGCTTAGGGTCCAGGTGAGGGTACGACAACGCTTTAGGGGGAGCGTACGTGTGAGGGCGCGGGTGAGTGTCAGCGTACGGGTTAGGATTAGGGGACGGGTGAGGGTCAGGCTTCGGGGAAGGGTTAGGGTTAGGGTTCGGGCTAGGGTTAGGGTTAGGGGACGGGGACGGTTTAGGGTCCAGGTGAGGGTACGACAACGCTTTAGGGGGAGCGTACGTGTGAGGGCGCGGGTGAGTGTCAGCGTACGGGTTAGGATTAGGGGACGGGTGAGGGTCAGGCTTCGGGGAAGGGTTAGGGTTAGGGTTCGGGCTAGGGTTAGAGTTAGGGGACGGGGACGCTTTAGGGTCCAGGTGAGTGGAGGACAACGCTTTAGGGGGAGCGTACGTGTGAGGGCGCGGGTGAGTGTCAGCGTACGGGTTAGGATTAGGGCACGGGTGTGTGTCAGGCTTCGGGGAAGGGTTAGGGTTAGGGTTCGGGCTAGGGTTAGGGTTAGGGGACGGGGACGGTTTAGGGTCCAGGTGAGGGTACGACAACGCTTTAGGGGGAGCGTACGTGTGAGGGCGCGGGTGAGTGTCAGCGTACGGGTTAGGATTAGGGGACGGGTGAGGGTCAGGCTTCGGGGAAGGGTTAGGGTTAGGGTTCGGGCTAGGGTTAGGCTTAGGGGACGGGGACGGTTTAGGGTCCAGGTGAGGGTACGACAACGCTTTAGGGGGAGCGTACGTGTGAGGGCGCGGGTGAGTGTCAGCGTACGGGTTAGGATTAGGGGACGGGTGAGGGTCAGGCTTCGGGGAAGGGTTAGGGTTAGGGTTCGGGCTAGGGTTAGGGTTAGGGGACGGGGACGGTTTAGGGTCCAGGTGAGGGTACGACAACGCTTTAGGGGGAGCGTCCGTGTGAGGGCGCGGGTGAGTGTCAGCGTACGGGTTAGGATTAGGGGACGGGTGAGGGTCAGGCTTCGGGGAAGGGTTAGGGTTAGGGTTCGGGCTAGGGTTAGGCTTAGGGGACGGGGACGGTTTAGGGTCCAGGTGAGGGTACGACAACGCTTTAGGGGGAGCGTACGTGTGAGGGCGCGGGTGAGTGTCAGCGTACGGGTTAGGATTAGGGGACGGGTGAGGGTCAAGCTTCGGGGAAGGTTTAGGGTTAGGGTTCCGGCTAGGGTTAGGGTTATCGGACGGGGACGGTTTAGGGTCCAGGTGAGGGTACGACAACGCTTTAGGGGGAGCGTACGTGTGAGGGGGCGGGTGAGTGTCGGCGTACGGGTTAGGATTAGGGGACGGCTGAGGGTCAGGCTTCTGGAAGGGTTAGGGTTAGGGTTCGGGCTAGGGTTAGTCTTAGGGGACGGGGACGGTTTAGGGTCCAGGTGAGGGTACGACAACGCTTTAGGGGGAGCGTACGTGTGAGGGCGCGGGTGAGTGTCAGCGTACGTGTTAGGATTAGGGGACGGGTGAGGGTCAGGCTTCGGGGAAGGGTTAGGGTTAGGGTTCGGGCTAGGTTTAGGGTTAGGGGACGAGGACGGTTTAGGGTCCAGGTGAGGGTACGACAACGCTTTAGGGGGAGCGTACGTGTGAGGGCGCGGGTGAGTGTCAGCGTACGTGTTAGGATTAGGGGACGGCTGAGGGTCAGGCTTCGGGGAAGAGTTAGGGTTAGGGTTCGGGTTCGGGCTAGGGTTAGGGTTAGGGGACGGGGACGGTTTAGGGTCCAGGTGAGGGTACGACAACGCTTTAGGGGGAGCGTACGTGTGAGGGCGCGGGTGAGTGTCAGCGTACGGGTTAGGATTAGGGGACGGCTGAGGGTCAGGCTTCGGGGAAGGGTTAGGGTTAGGGTTCGGGCTAGGGTTAGGGTTAGGGGACGGGGACGGTTTAGGGTCCAGGTGAGGGTACGACAAGGCTTTAGGGGGAGCGTACGTGTGAGCGCGCGGGTGAGTGTCAGCGTACGGGTTAGGATTAGGGGACGGGTGAGAGTCAGGCTTCGGGGAAGTGTTAGGGTTAGGGTTCGGGCTAGGGTTAGGGTTAGGGGACGGGGACGGTTTAGGGTCCAGGTGAGGGTACGACAACGCTTTAGGGGGAGCGTACGTGTGAGGGCGCGGGTGAGTGTCAGCGTACGGGTTAGGATTAGGGGACGGGTGAGGGTCAGGCTTCGGGGAAGGGTTAGGGTTAGGGTTCGGGCTAGGGTTAGGGTTAGGGGACGGGGACGGTTTAGGGTCCAGGTGAGGGTACGACAACGCTTTAGGGGGAGCGTACGTGTGAGGGCGCGGGTGAGTGTCAGCGTACGGGTTAGGATTAGGGGACGGGTGAGGGTCAGGCTTCGGGGAAGGGTTAGGGTTAGGGTTCGGGCTAGGGTTAGGGTTAGGGGACGGGGACGGTTTAGGGTCCAGGTGAGGGTACGACAACGCTTTAGGGGGAGCGTCCGTGTGAGGGCGCGGGTGAGTGTCAGCGTACGGGTTAGGATTAGGGGACGGGTGAGGGTCAGGCTTCGGGGAAGGGTTAGGGTTAGGGTTCGGGCTAGGGTTAGGCTTAGGGGACGGGGACGGTTTAGGGTCCAGGTGAGGGTACGACAACGCTTTAGGGGCAGCGTACGTGTGAGGGCGCGGGTGAGTGTCAGCGTACGGGTTAGGATTAGGGGACGGGTGAGGGTCAAGCTTCGGGGAAGGTTTAGGGTTAGGGTTCCGGCTAGGGTTAGGGTTATCGGACGGGGACGGTTTAGGGTCCAGGTGAGGGTACGACAACGCTTTAGGGGGAGCGTACGTGTGAGGGGGCGGGTGAGTGTCGGCGTACGGGTTAGGATTAGGGGACGGCTGAGGGTCAGGCTTCTGGAAGGGTTAGGGTTAGGGTTCGGGCTAGGGTTAGTCTTAGGGGACGGGGACGGTTTAGGGTCCAGGTGAGGGTACGACAACGCTTTAGGGGGAGCGTACGTGTGAGGGCGCGGGTGAGTGTCAGCGTACGTGTTAGGATTAGGGGACGGGTGAGGGTCAGGCTTCGGGGAAGGGTTAGGGTTAGGGTTCGGGCTAGGTTTAGGGTTAGGGGACGAGGACGGTTTAGGGTCCAGGTGAGGGTACGACAACGCTTTAGGGGGAGCGTACGTGTGAGGGCGCGGGTGAGTGTCAGCGTACGTGTTAGGATTAGGGGACGGCTGAGGGTCAGGCTTCGGGGAAGAGTTAGGGTTAGGGTTCGGGTTCGGGCTAGGGTTAGGGTTAGGGGACGGGGACGGTTTAGGGTCCAGGTGAGGGTACGACAACGCTTTAGGGGGAGCGTACGTGTGAGGGCGCGGGTGAGTGTCAGCGTACGGGTTAGGATTAGGGGACGGCTGAGGGTCAGGCTTCGGGGAAGGGTTAGGGTTAGGGTTCGGGCTAGGGTTAGGGTTAGGGGACGGGGACGGTTTAGGGTCCAGGTGAGGGTACGACAAGGCTTTAGGGGGAGCGTACGTGTGAGCGCGCGGGTGAGTGTCAGCGTACGGGTTAGGATTAGGGGACGGGTGAGAGTCAGGCTTCGGGGAAGTGTTAGGGTTAGGGTTCGGGCTAGGGTTAGGGTTAGGGGACGGGGACGGCTTAGGGTCCAGGTGAGGGTACGACAACGCTTTAGGGGGAGCGTACGTGTGAGGGCGCGGGTGAGTGTCAGCGTACGGGTTAGGATTAGGGGACGGGTGAGGGTCAGGCTTCGGGGAAGGGTTAGGATTAGGGTTCGGGCTAGGGTTAGGGTTAGGGGACGGGGACGGTTTAGGGTCCAGGTGAGGGTACGACAACGCTTTAGGGGGAGCGTACGTGTGAGGCACGGGTGAGTGTCAGCGTACGGGTTAGGATTAGGGGACGGGTGAGGGTCAGGCTTCGGGGAAGGGTTAGAGTTAGGGTTCGGGCTAGGGTTAGGGTTAGGGGACGGGGACGGTTTAGGGTCCACGTGAGGGTACGACAACGCTTTAGGGGGAGCGTACGTGTGAGGGCGCGGGTGAGTGTCAGCGTACGGGTTAGGATTAGGGGACGGGTGAGGGTCAGGCTTCGGGGAAGGGTTAGGGTTAGGGTTCGGGCTAGGGTTAGTGTTAGGGGACGGGGACGGTTTAGGGTCCAGGTGAGGGTACGACAACGCTTTAGGGGGAGCGTACGTGTGAGGGCGCGGGTGAGTGTCAGCGTACGGGTTAGGATTAGGGGACGGCTGAGGGTCAGGGTTCGGGGAAGGGTTAGGGTTAGGGTTCGGGCTAGGGTTAGGGTTAGGGGACGGGGACGGTTAGGGTCCAGGTGAGGGTACGACAACGCTTTAGGGGGAGCGTACGTGTGAGGGCGCGGGTGAGTGTCAGCGTACGGGTTGGGATTAGGGGACGGGTGAGGGTCAGGCTTCGGGGAAGGGTTAGGGTTAGGGTTCGGGCTAGGGTTAGGGTTAGGGGACGGGGACGGTTTAGGGTCCAGGTGAGGGTACGACAACGCTTTAGGGGGAGCGTACGTGTGAGGGCGCGGGTGAGTGTCAGCGTACGGGTTAGGATTAGGGGACGGGTGAGGGTCAGGCTTCGGGGAAGGGTTAGGGTTAGGGTTCGGGCTAGGGTTAGGGTTAGGGGACGGGGACAGTTTAGGGTCCAGGTGAGGGTACGACAACGCTTTAGGGGGAGCGTACGTGTGAGGGCGCGGGTGAGTGTCAGCGTACGGGTTGGGATTAGGGGACGGGTGAGGGTCAGGTTTCGGGGAAGGGTTAGGGTTAGGGTTCGGGCTAGGGTTAGGCTTAGGGGACGGGGACGGTTTAGGGTCCAGGTGAGGGTACGACAACGCTTTAGGGGGAGCGTACGTGTGAGCGCGCGGGTGAGTGTCAGCGTACGGGTTAGGATTAGGGGACGGGTGAGAGTCAGGCTTCGGGGAAGTGTTAGGGTTAGGGTTCGGGCTAGGTTTAGGGTTAGGGGACGGGGACGGTTTAGGGTCCAGGTGAGGGTACGACAATGCTTTAGGGGGAGCGTACGTGTGAGGGCGCGGGTGAGTGTCAGCGTACGGGTTAGGATTAGGGGACGGGTGAGGGTCAGGCTTCGGGGAAGGGTTAGGGTTAGGGTTCGGGCTAGGGTTAGGGTTAGGGGACGGGGACGGTTTAGGGTCCAGGTGAGGGTACGACAACGCTTTAGGGGGAGCGTACGTGTGAGGGCGCGGGTGAGTGTCAGCGTACGGGTTAGGATTAGGGGACGGGTGAGGGTCAGGCTTCGGGGAAGGGTTAGGGTTAGGGTTCGGGCTAGGGTTAGGGTTAGGGGACGGGGACGGTTTACAGTCCAGGTGAGGGTACGACAACGCTTTAGGGGGAGCGTACGTGTGAGGGCGCGGGTGAGTGTCAGCGTACGGGTTAGGATTAGGGGACGGGTGAGGGTCAGGCTTCGGGGAAGGGTTAGGGTTAGGGTTCGGGCTAGGGTTAGGGTTAGGGGACGGGGACGGCTTAGGGTCCAGGTGAGGGTACGACAACGCTTTAGGGGGAGCGTACGTGTGAGGGCGCGGGTGAGTGTCAGCGTACGGGTTAGGATTAGGGGACGGGTGAGGTTCAGGCTTCGGGGAAGGGTTAGGGTTAGGGTTCGGGCTAGGTTTAGGGTTAGGGGACGGGGACGGCTTAGGGTCCAGGTGAGGGTACGACAACGCTTTAGGGGGAGCGTACGTGTGAGGGCGCGGGTGAGTGTCAGCGTACGGGTTAGGATTAGGGGACGGGTGAGGGTCAGGCTTCGGGGAAGGGTTAGGGTTAGGGTTCGGGCTAGGGTTAGGGTTAGGGGACGGGGACGGATTAGGGTCCAGGTGAGGGTACGACAACGCTTTAGGGGGAGCGTACGTGTGAGGGCACGGGTGAGTGTCAGCGTACGGGTTAGGATTAGGGGACGGGTGAGGGTCAGGCTTCGGGGAAGGGTTAGGGTTAGGGTTCGGGCTAGGGTTAGGGTTAGGGGACGGGGACGGTTTAGGGTCCAGGTGAGGGTACGACAACGCTTTAGGGGGAGCGTACGTGTGAGGGCGCGGGTGAGTGTCAGCGTACGGGTTAGGATTAGGGGACGGGTGAGGGTCAGGCTTCGGGGAAGGGTTAGGGTTAGGGTTCGG
Source organism: Orcinus orca (assembly GCF_937001465.1). NCBI lineage: Eukaryota > Metazoa > Chordata > Mammalia > Artiodactyla > Delphinidae > Orcinus > Orcinus orca. The sequence continues at coordinate 126,481 of NW_026044050.1, read as the reverse complement.
GCTAGGGTTAGGGTTAGGGGACTGGGACGGCTTAGGGTCCAGGTGAGGGTACGACAACGCTTTAGGGGGAGCGTACGTGTGAGGGCGCGGGTGAGTGTCAGCGTACGGGTTAGGATTAGGGGACGGGTGAGGGTCAGGCTTCGGGGAAGGGTTAGGGTTAGGGTTCGGGCTAGGGTTTGGGTTAGGGGACGGGGACGGTTTAGGGTCCAGGTGAGGGTACGACAACGCTTTAGGGGGAGCGTACGTGTGAGGGCGCGGGTGAGTGTCAGCATACGGGTTAGGATTAGGGGACGGGTGAGGGTCAGGCTTCCGGGAAGGGTTAGGGTTAGGGTTCGGGCTAGGGTTAGGGTTAGGGGACGGGGATGGTTTAGGGTCCAGGTGAGTGTACGACAACGCTTTAGGGGGAGCGTACATGTGAGGGCGCGGGTGAGTGTCAGCGTACGGGTTAGGATTAGGGGACGGGTGAGGGTCAGGCTTCGGGGAAGGGTTAGGGTTAGGGTTCGGGCTAGGGTTAGGGTTAGGGGACGGGGACGGTTTAGGGTCCAGGTGAGGGTACGACAACGCTTTAGGGGGAGCGTACGTGTGAGGGCGCCGGTGAGTATCAGCGTACGGGTTAGGATTAGGGGACGGGTGAGGGTCAGGCTTCGGGGAAGTGTTAGGGTTAGGGTTCGGGCTAGGGTTAGGGTTAGGGGACGGGGACGGTTTAGGGTCCAGGTGAGGGTACGACAACGCCTTAAGGGGAGCGTACGTGTGAGGGCGCGGGTGAGTGTCAGCGTACGGGTTAGGATTAGGGGACGGCTGAGGGTCAGGCTTCGGGGAAGGGTTAGGGTTAGGGTTCGGGCTAGGGTTAGGGTTAGGGGACGGGGACGGTTTAGGGTCCACGTGAGGGTACGACAACGCTTTAGGGGGAGCGTACGTGTGAGGGCGCCGGTGAGTGTCAGCGTACGGGTTAGGATTAGGGGACGGGTGAGGGTCAGGCTTCGGGGAAGTGTTAGGGTTAGGGTTCGGGCTAGGGTTAGGGTTAGGGGATGGGGACGGTTTAGGGTCCAGGTGAGGGTACGAAAACGCTTTAGGGGGAGCGTACGTGTGAGGGTGCGGGTGTGTGTCAGCGTACGGGTTAGGATTAGGGGACGTGTGAGGGTCAGGCTTCGGGGAAGGGTTAGGGTTAGGGTTCGGGCTAGGGTTAGGGTTAGGGGACGGGGACGGGTTAGGGTCCAGGTTAGGGTATGACAACGCTTTAGGGGGAGCCTACGTGTGAGGGCGCGGGTGAGTGTCAGCGTACGGGTTAGGATTAGGGGAAGGGTGAGGGTCAGGCTTCGGGGAAGGGTTAGGGTTAGGGTTCGGGCTAGGGTTAGGGTTAGGGGACGGGGACGGTTTAGGGTCCAGGTGAGGGTACGACAACGCTTTAGGGGGAGCGTACGTGTGAGGGCGCGGGTGAGTGTCAGCGTATGGGTTAGGATTAGGGGACGGGTGAGGGTCAGGCTTCGGGGAACGGTTAGGGTTAGGGTTCGGGCTAGGGTTAGGGTTAGGGGACGGGGACGGTTTAGGGTCCAGGTGAGGGTACGACAACGCTTTAGGGGGAGCGTACGTGTGAGGGCGCGGTTGAGTGTCAGCTTAAGGGTTAGGATTAGGGGACGGGTGAGGGTCAGGCTTCGGGGAATGGTTAGGGTTAGGGTTCGGGCTAGGGTTAGGGTTAGGGGACGGGGACGGTTTAGGGTCCAGGTGAGGGTACGACAACGCTTTAGGGGGAGCGTACGTGTGAGGGCGCGGGTGAGTGTCAGCTTATGGGTTAGGATTAGGGGACGGGTGAGGGTCAGGCTTCGGGGTAGGGTTAGGGTTAGGGTTCGGGCTAGGGTTAGGGTTAGGGGACAGGGACGGTTTAGGGTCCAGGTGAGGGTACGACAACGCTTTAGGGGGAGCGTACGTGTGAGGGCGCGGGTGAATGTCAGCGTACGGGTTAGGATTAGGGGACGGGTGAGGGTCAGGCTTCGGGGAAGGGTTAGGGTTAGGGTTCGGGCTAGGGTTAGGGTTAGGGGACTGGGATGGTTTAGGGTTCAGGTGAAGGTACGACAACGCTTTAGGGGGAGCGTACGTGTGAGGGCGCGGGTGAGTGTCAGCGTACGGGTTAGGATTAGGGGACGGGTGAGTGTCACCCTTCGGGGAAGGGTTAGGGTTAGGGTTCGGGCTAGGGTTAGGGTTAGGGGACGAGGATGGCTTAGGGTCCAGGTGAGGGTACGACAACGCTTTAGGGGGAGCGTACGTGTGAGGGCGTGGGTGAGTGTCAGCGTACGGTTTAGGATTAGGGGATGGGTGAGGGTCAGGCTTCGGGGAAGGGTTAGGGTTAGGGTTCGGGCTAGGGTTAGGGTTAGGGGACGGGGACGGTTTAGGGTCCAGGTGAGGGTACGACAACGCTTTAGGGGGAGCGTACGTGTGAGGGCGCATGTGAGTGTCAGCGTACGGGTTAGGATTAGGGGACGGCTGAGAGTCAGCCTTCGGGGAAGTGTTAGGGTTAGGGTTCGGGCTAGGGTTAGGGTTAGGGGATGGGGATGGTTTAGGGTCCAGGTGAGGGTACGACAACGCTTTAGGGGGAGCGTACGTGTGAGGGCGCGGGTGAGTGTCAGCGTACGGGTTAGGATTAGGGGACGGGTGAGGGTCAGGCTTCGGGGAAGGGTTAGGGTTAGGGTTCGGGCTAGGGTTAGGGTTGGGGGACGGGGACGGTTTAGGGTCCAGGTGAGGGTAAGACAACGCTTTAGGGGGAGCGTACGTGTGAGGGCGCGGTTGAGTGTCAGCGTACGGGTTAGGATTAGGGGATGGCTGAGGGTCAGGCTTCGGGGAAGGGTTAGGGTTAGGGTTCGGGCTAGGGTTAGGGTTAGGGGACGGGGACGGTTTAGGGTCCAGGTGAGGGTACGACAACGCTTTAGGGGGAGCGTACGTGTGAGGGCGCGGGTGAGTGTCAGCGTACGGGTTAGGATTAGGGGACGGGTGAGGGTCAGGCTTCGGGGAAGGGTTAGGGTTAGGGTTCGGGCTAGGGTTAGGGTTAGGGGACGGGGACGGTTTAGGGTCCAGGTGAGGGTACGACAACGCTTTAGGGGGAGCGTACGTGTGAGGGCGCGGGTGAGTGTCAGCGTACGGGTTAGGATTAGGGGACGGGTGAGGGTCAGGCTTCGGGGAAGGGTTAGGGTTAGGGTTCGGGCTAGGGTTAGGGTTAGGGGACGGGGACGGTTTACGGTCCAGGTGAGGGTACGACAAGGCTTTAGGGGGAGCGTACGTGTGAGCGCGCGGGTGAGTGTCAGCGTACGGGTTAGGATTAGGGGACGGGTGAGAGTCAGGCTTCGGGGAAGTGTTAGGGTTAGGGTTCGGGCTAGGGTTAGGGTTAGGGGACGGGGACGGTTTAGGGTCCAGGTGAGGGTACGACAACGCTTTAGGGGGAGCGTACGTGTGAGGGCGCGGGTGAGTGTCAGCGTACGGGTTAGGATTAGGGGACGGGGGAGGGTCAGGCTTCGGGGAAGGGTTAGGGTTAGGGTTCGGGCTAGGGTTAGGGTTAGGGGACGGGGACGGTTTAGGGTCCAGGTGAGGGTACGACAACGCTTTAGGGGGAGCGTACGTGTGAGGGCGCGGGTGAGTGTCAGCGTACGGGTTAGGATTAGGGGACGGGTGAGGGTCAGGCTTCGGGGAAGGGTTAGGGTTAGGGTTCGGGCTAGGGTTAGGGTTAGGGGACGGGGAAGGTTTACGGTCCAGGTGAGGGTACGACAACGCTTTAGGGGGAGCGTACGTGTGAGGGCGCGGGTGAGTGTCAGCGTACGGGTTAGGATTAGGGGACGGGTGAGGGTCAGGCTTCGGGGAAGGGTTAGGGTTAGGGTTCGGGCTAGGGTTAGGGTTAGGGGACGGGGACGGCTTAGGGTCCAGGTGAGGGTACGACAACGCTTTAGGGGGAGCGTACGTGTGAGGGCGCGGGTGAGTGTCAGCGTACGGGTTAGGATTAGGGGACGGGTGAGGGTCAGGCTTCGGGGAAGGGTTAGGATTAGGGTTCGGGCTAGGGTTAGGGTTAGGGGACGGGGACGGTTTAGGGTCCAGGTGAGGGTACGACAACGCTTTAGGGGGAGCGTACGTGTGAGGCACGGGTGAGTGTCAGCGTACGGGTTAGGATTAGGGGACGGGTGAGGGTCAGGCTTCGGGGAAGGGTTAGAGTTAGGGTTCGGGCTAGGGTTAGGGTTAGGGGACGGGGACGGTTTAGGGTCCACGTGAGGGTACGACAACGCTTTAGGGGGAGCGTACGTGTGAGGGCGCGGGTGAGTGTCAGCGTACGGGTTAGGATTAGGGGACGGGTGAGGGTCAGGCTTCGGGGAAGGGTTAGGGTTAGGGTTCGGGCTAGGGTTAGTGTTAGGGGACGGGGACGGTTTAGGGTCCAGGTGAGGGTACGACAACGCTTTAGGGGGAGCGTACGTGTGAGGGCGCGGGTGAGTGTCAGCGTACGGGTTAGGATTAGGGGACGGCTGAGGGTCAGGGTTCGGGGAAGGGTTAGGGTTAGGGTTCGGGCTAGGGTTAGGGTTAGGGGACGGGGACGGTTAGGGTCCAGGTGAGGGTACGACAACGCTTTAGGGGGAGCGTACGTGTGAGGGCGCGGGTGAGTGTCAGCGTACGGGTTGGGATTAGGGGACGGGTGAGGGTCAGGCTTCGGGGAAGGGTTAGGGTTAGGGTTCGGGCTAGGGTTAGGGTTAGGGGACGGGGACGGTTTAGGGTCCAGGTGAGGGTACGACAACGCTTTAGGGGGAGCGTACGTGTGAGGGCGCGGGTGAGTGTCAGCGTACGGGTTAGGATTAGGGGACGGGTGAGGGTCAGGCTTCGGGGAAGGGTTAGGGTTAGGGTTCGGGCTAGGGTTAGGGTTAGGGGACGGGGACGGTTTAGGGTCCAGGTGAGGGTACGACAACGCTTTAGGGGGAGCGTACGTGTGAGGGCGCGGGTGAGTGTCAGCGTACGGGTTAGGATTAGGGGACGGGTGAGGGTCAGGCTTCGGGGAAGGGTTAGGGTTAGGGTTCGGGCTAGGGTTAGGGTTAGGGGACGGGGACGGTTTACAGTCCAGGTGAGGGTACGACAACGCTTTAGGGGGAGCGTACGTGTGAGGGCGCGGGTGAGTGTCAGCGTACGGGTTAGGATTAGGGGACGGGTGAGGGTCAGGCTTCGGGGAAGGGTTAGGGTTAGGGTTCGGGCTAGGGTTAGGGTTAGGGGACGGGGACGGCTTAGGGTCCAGGTGAGGGTACGACAACGCTTTAGGGGGAGCGTACGTGTGAGGGCGCGGGTGAGTGTCAGCGTACGGGTTAGGATTAGGGGACGGGTGAGGTTCAGGCTTCGGGGAAGGGTTAGGGTTAGGGTTCGGGCTAGGTTTAGGGTTAGGGGACGGGGACGGCTTAGGGTCCAGGTGAGGGTACGACAACGCTTTAGGGGGAGCGTACGTGTGAGGGCGCGGGTGAGTGTCAGCGTACGGGTTAGGATTAGGGGACGGGTGAGGGTCAGGCTTCGGGGAAGGGTTAGGGTTAGGGTTCGGGCTAGGGTTAGGGTTAGGGGACGGGGACGGATTAGGGTCCAGGTGAGGGTACGACAACGCTTTAGGGGGAGCGTACGTGTGAGGGCACGGGTGAGTGTCAGCGTACGGGTTAGGATTAGGGGACGGGTGAGGGTCAGGCTTCGGGGAAGGGTTAGGGTTAGGGTTCGGGCTAGGGTTAGGGTTAGGGGACGGGGACGGTTTAGGGTCCAGGTGAGGGTACGACAACGCTTTAGGGGGAGCGTACGTGTGAGGGCGCGGGTGAGTGTCAGCGTACGGGTTAGGATTAGGGGACGGGTGAGGGTCAGGCTTCGGGGAAGGGTTAGGGTTAGGGTTCGGGCTAGGGTTAGGGTTAGGGGACTGGGACGGCTTAGGGTCCAGGTGAGGGTACGACAACGCTTTAGGGGGAGCGTACGTGTGAGGGCGCGGGTGAGTGTCAGCGTACGGGTTAGGATTAGGGGACGGGTGAGGGTCAGGCTTCGGGGAAGGGTTAGGGTTAGGGTTCGGGCTAGGGTTTGGGTTAGGGGACGGGGACGGTTTAGGGTCCAGGTGAGGGTACGACAACGCTTTAGGGGGAGCGTACGTGTGAGGGCGCGGGTGAGTGTCAGCATACGGGTTAGGATTAGGGGACGGGTGAGGGTCAGGCTTCCGGGAAGGGTTAGGGTTAGGGTTCGGGCTAGGGTTAGGGTTAGGGGACGGGGATGGTTTAGGGTCCAGGTGAGTGTACGACAACGCTTTAGGGGGAGCGTACATGTGAGGGCGCGGGTGAGTGTCAGCGTACGGGTTAGGATTAGGGGACGGGTGAGGGTCAGGCTTCGGGGAAGGGTTAGGGTTAGGGTTCGGGCTAGGGTTAGGGTTAGGGGACGGGGACGGTTTAGGGTCCAGGTGAGGGTACGACAACGCTTTAGGGGGAGCGTACGTGTGAGGGCGCCGGTGAGTATCAGCGTACGGGTTAGGATTAGGGGACGGGTGAGGGTCAGGCTTCGGGGAAGTGTTAGGGTTAGGGTTCGGGCTAGGGTTAGGGTTAGGGGACGGGGACGGTTTAGGGTCCAGGTGAGGGTACGACAACGCCTTAAGGGGAGCGTACGTGTGAGGGCGCGGGTGAGTGTCAGCGTACGGGTTAGGATTAGGGGACGGCTGAGGGTCAGGCTTCGGGGAAGGGTTAGGGTTAGGGTTCGGGCTAGGGTTAGGGTTAGGGGACGGGGACGGTTTAGGGTCCACGTGAGGGTACGACAACGCTTTAGGGGGAGCGTACGTGTGAGGGCGCCGGTGAGTGTCAGCGTACGGGTTAGGATTAGGGGACGGGTGAGGGTCAGGCTTCGGGGAAGTGTTAGGGTTAGGGTTCGGGCTAGGGTTAGGGTTAGGGGATGGGGACGGTTTAGGGTCCAGGTGAGGGTACGAAAACGCTTTAGGGGGAGCGTACGTGTGAGGGTGCGGGTGTGTGTCAGCGTACGGGTTAGGATTAGGGGACGTGTGAGGGTCAGGCTTCGGGGAAGGGTTAGGGTTAGGGTTCGGGCTAGGGTTAGGGTTAGGGGACGGGGACGGGTTAGGGTCCAGGTTAGGGTATGACAACGCTTTAGGGGGAGCCTACGTGTGAGGGCGCGGGTGAGTGTCAGCGTACGGGTTAGGATTAGGGGAAGGGTGAGGGTCAGGCTTCGGGGAAGGGTTAGGGTTAGGGTTCGGGCTAGGGTTAGGGTTAGGGGACGGGGACGGTTTAGGGTCCAGGTGAGGGTACGACAACGCTTTAGGGGGAGCGTACGTGTGAGGGCGCGGGTGAGTGTCAGCGTATGGGTTAGGATTAGGGGACGGGTGAGGGTCAGGCTTCGGGGAACGGTTAGGGTTAGGGTTCGGGCTAGGGTTAGGGTTAGGGGACGGGGACGGTTTAGGGTCCAGGTGAGGGTACGACAACGCTTTAGGGGGAGCGTACGTGTGAGGGCGCGGTTGAGTGTCAGCTTAAGGGTTAGGATTAGGGGACGGGTGAGGGTCAGGCTTCGGGGAATGGTTAGGGTTAGGGTTCGGGCTAGGGTTAGGGTTAGGGGACGGGGACGGTTTAGGGTCCAGGTGAGGGTACGACAACGCTTTAGGGGGAGCGTACGTGTGAGGGCGCGGGTGAGTGTCAGCTTATGGGTTAGGATTAGGGGACGGGTGAGGGTCAGGCTTCGGGGTAGGGTTAGGGTTAGGGTTCGGGCTAGGGTTAGGGTTAGGGGACAGGGACGGTTTAGGGTCCAGGTGAGGGTACGACAACGCTTTAGGGGGAGCGTACGTGTGAGGGCGCGGGTGAATGTCAGCGTACGGGTTAGGATTAGGGGACGGGTGAGGGTCAGGCTTCGGGGAAGGGTTAGGGTTAGGGTTCGGGCTAGGGTTAGGGTTAGGGGACTGGGATGGTTTAGGGTTCAGGTGAAGGTACGACAACGCTTTAGGGGGAGCGTACGTGTGAGGGCGCGGGTGAGTGTCAGCGTACGGGTTAGGATTAGGGGACGGGTGAGTGTCACCCTTCGGGGAAGGGTTAGGGTTAGGGTTCGGGCTAGGGTTAGGGTTAGGGGACGAGGATGGCTTAGGGTCCAGGTGAGGGTACGACAACGCTTTAGGGGGAGCGTACGTGTGAGGGCGTGGGTGAGTGTCAGCGTACGGTTTAGGATTAGGGGATGGGTGAGGGTCAGGCTTCGGGGAAGGGTTAGGGTTAGGGTTCGGGCTAGGGTTAGGGTTAGGGGACGGGGACGGTTTAGGGTCCAGGTGAGGGTACGACAACGCTTTAGGGGGAGCGTACGTGTGAGGGCGCATGTGAGTGTCAGCGTACGGGTTAGGATTAGGGGACGGCTGAGAGTCAGCCTTCGGGGAAGTGTTAGGGTTAGGGTTCGGGCTAGGGTTAGGGTTAGGGGATGGGGATGGTTTAGGGTCCAGGTGAGGGTACGACAACGCTTTAGGGGGAGCGTACGTGTGAGGGCGCGGGTGAGTGTCAGCGTACGGGTTAGGATTAGGGGACGGGTGAGGGTCAGGCTTCGGGGAAGGGTTAGGGTTAGGGTTCGGGCTAGGGTTAGGGTTGGGGGACGGGGACGGTTTAGGGTCCAGGTGAGGGTAAGACAACGCTTTAGGGGGAGCGTACGTGTGAGGGCGCGGTTGAGTGTCAGCGTACGGGTTAGGATTAGGGGATGGCTGAGGGTCAGGCTTCGGGGAAGGGTTAGGGTTAGGGTTCGGGCTAGGGTTAGGGTTAGGGGACGGGGACGGTTTAGGGTCCAGGTGAGGGTACGACAACGCTTTAGGGGGAGCGTACGTGTGAGGGCGCGGGTGAGTGTCAGCGTACGGGTTAGGATTAGGGGACGGGTGAGGGTCAGGCTTCGGGGAAGGGTTAGGGTTAGGGTTCGGGCTAGGGTTAGGGTTAGGGGACGGGGACGGTTTAGGGTCCAGGTGAGGGTACGACAACGCTTTAGGGGGAGCGTACGTGTGAGGGCGCGGGTGAGTGTCAGCGTACGGGTTAGGATTAGGGGACGGGTGAGGGTCAGGCTTCGGGGAAGGGTTAGGGTTAGGGTTCGGGCTAGGGTTAGGGTTAGGGGACGGGGACGGTTTACGGTCCAGGTGAGGGTACGACAACGCTTTAGGGGGAGCGTACGTGTGAGGGCGCGGGTGAGTGTCAGCGTACGGGTTAGGATTAGGGGACGGGTGAGGGTCAGGCTTCGGGGAAGGGTTAGGGTTAGGGTTCGGGCTAGGGTTAGGGTTAGGGGACGGGGACGGTTTAGGGTCCAGGTGAGGGTACGACAACGCTTTAGGGGGAGCGTACGTGTGAGGGCGCCGGTGAGTATCAGCGTACGGGTTAGGATTAGGGGACGGGTGAGGGTCAGGCTTCGGGGAAGTGTTAGGGTTAGGGTTCGGGCTAGGGTTAGGGTTAGGGGACGGGGACGGTTTAGGGTCCAGGTGAGGGTACGACAACGCCTTAAGGGGAGCGTACGTGTGAGGGCGCGGGTGAGTGTCAGCGTACGGGTTAGGATTAGGGGACGGGTGAGGGTCAGGCTTCGGGGAAGGGTTAGGATTAGGGTTCGGGCTAGGGTTAGGGTTGGGGGACGGGGACGGTTTAGGGTCCAGGTGAGGGTAAGACAACGCTTTAGGGGGAGCGTACGTGTGAGGGCGCGGGTGAGTGTCAGCGTACGGGTTAGGATTAGGGGACGGGTGAGGGTCAGGCTTCGGGGAAGGGTTAGGTTTAGGGTTCAGGCTAGGGTTAGGGTTAGGGGACGGGGACGGTTTAGGGTCCAGGTGAGGGTACGACAACGCTTTAGGGGGAGCGTACGTGTGAGGGCGCGGGTGAGTGTCAGCGTACGGGTTAGGATTAGGGGACGGGTGAGGGTCAGGCTTCGGGGAAGGGTTAGGGTTAGGGTTCGGGCTAGGGTTAGGGTTAGGGGACGGGGACGGGTTAGGGTCCAGGTTAGGGTATGACAACGCTTTAGGGGGAGCGTACGTGTGAGGGCGCGGGTGAGTGTCAGCGTACGGGTTAGGATTAGGGGACGGCTGAGGGTCAGGCTTCGGGGAAGGGTTAGGGTTAGGGTTCGGGCTAGGGTTAGGGTTAGGGGACGGGGACGGTTTAGGGTCCACGTGAGGGTACGACAACGCTTTAGGGGGAGCGTACGTGTGAGGGCGCCGGTGAGTGTCAGCGTACGGGTTAGGATTAGGGGACGGGTGAGGGTCAGGCTTCGGGGAAGTGTTAGGGTTAGGGTTCGGGCTAGGGTTAGGGTTAGGGGATGGGGACGGTTTAGGGTCCAGGTGAGGGTACGAAAACGCTTTAGGGGGAGCGTACGTGTGAGGGTGCGGGTGTGTGTCAGCGTACGGGTTAGGATTAGGGGACGTGTGAGGGTCAGGCTTCGGGGAAGGGTTAGGGTTAGGGTTCGGGCTAGGGTTAGGGTTAGGGGACGGGGACGGGTTAGGGTCCAGGTTAGGGTATGACAACGCTTTAGGGGGAGCCTACGTGTGAGGGCGCGGGTGAGTGTCAGCGTACGGGTTAGGATTAGGGGACGGCTGAGGGTCAGGCTTCGGGGAAGGGTTAGGGTTAGGGTTCGGGCTAGGGTTAGGGTTAGGGGACGGGGACGGTTTAGGGTCCACGTGAGGGTACGACAACGCTTTAGGGGGAGCGTACGTGTGAGGGCGCGGGTGAGTGTCAGCGTACGGGTTAGGATTAGGGGACGGGTGAGGGTCAGGCTTCGGGGAAGGGTTAGGTTTAGGGTTCAGGCTAGGGTTAGGGTTAGGGGACGGGGACGGTTTAGGGTCCAGGTGAGGGTACGACAACGCTTTAGGGGGAGCGTACGTGTGAGGGCGCGGGTGAGTGTCAGCGTACGGGTTAGGATTAGGGGACGGGTGAGGGTCAGGCTTCGGGGAAGGGTTAGGGTTAGGGTTCGGGCTAGGGTTAGGGTTGGGGGACGGGGACGGTTTAGGGTCCAGGTGAGGGTAAGACAACGCTTTAGGGGGAGCGTACGTGTGAGGGCGCGGTTGAGTGTCAGCGTACGGGTTAGGATTAGGGGATGGCTGAGGGTCAGGCTTCGGGGAAGGGTTAGGGTTAGGGTTCGGGCTAGGGTTAGGGTTAGGGGACGGGGACGGTTTAGGGTCCAGGTGAGGGTACGACAACGCTTTAGGGGGAGCGTACGTGTGAGGGCGCGGGTGAGTGTCAGCGTACGGGTTAGGATTAGGGGACGGGTGAGGGTCAGGCTTCGGGGAAGGGTTAGGGTTAGGGTTCGGGCTAGGGTTAGGGTTAGGGGACGGGGACGGTTTAGGGTCCAGGTGAGGGTACGACAACGCTTTAGGGGGAGCGTACGTGTGAGGGCGCCGGTGAGTATCAGCGTACGGGTTAGGATTAGGGGACGGGTGAGGGTCAGGCTTCGGGGAAGTGTTAGGGTTAGGGTTCGGGCTAGGGTTAGGGTTAGGGGACGGGGACGGTTTAGGGTCCAGGTGAGGGTACGACAACGCCTTAAGGGGAGCGTACGTGTGAGGGCGCGGGTGAGTGTCAGCGTACGGGTTAGGATTAGGGGACGGGTGAGGGTCAGGCTTCGGGGAAGGGTTAGGGTTAGGGTTCGGGCTAGGGTTAGGGTTGGGGGACGGGGACGGTTTAGGGTCCAGGTGAGGGTAAGACAACGCTTTAGGGGGAGCGTACGTGTGAGGGCGCGGTTGAGTGTCAGCGTACGGGTTAGGATTAGGGGATGGCTGAGGGTCAGGCTTCGGGGAAGGGTTAGGGTTAGGGTTCGGGCTAGGGTTAGGGTTGGGGGACGGGGACGGTTTAGGGTCCAGGTGAGGGTAAGACAACGCTTTAGGGGGAGCGTACGTGTGAGGGCGCGGTTGAGTGTCAGCGTACGGGTTAGGATTAGGGGATGGCTGAGGGTCAGGCTTCGGGGAAGGGTTAGGGTTAGGGTTCGGGCTAGGGTTAGGGTTAGGGGACGGGGACGGTTTAGGGTCCAGGTGAGGGTACGACAACGCTTTAGGGGGAGCGTACGTGTGAGGGCGCGGTTGAGTGTCAGCGTACGGGTTAGGATTAGGGGATGGCTGAGGGTCAGGCTTCGGGGAAGGGTTAGGGTTAGGGTTCGGGCTAGGGTTAGGGTTAGGGGACGGGGACGGTTTAGGGTCCAGGTGAGGGTACGACAACGCTTTAGGGGGAGCGTACGTGTGAGGGCGCGGGTGAGTGTCAGCGTACGGGTTAGGATTAGGGGACGGGTGAGGGTCAGGCTTCGGGGAAGGGTTAGGGTTAGGGTTCGGGCTAGGGTTAGGGTTAGGGGACGGGGACGGTTTAGGGTCCAGGTGAGGGTACGACAACGCTTTAGGGGGAGCGTACGTGTGAGGGCGCCGGTGAGTATCAGCGTACGGGTTAGGATTAGGGGACGGGTGAGGGTCAGGCTTCGGGGAAGTGTTAGGGTTAGGGTTCGGGCTAGGGTTAGGGTTAGGGGACGGGGACGGTTTAGGGTCCAGGTGAGGGTACGACAACGCCTTAAGGGGAGCGTACGTGTGAGGGCGCGGGTGAGTGTCAGCGTACGGGTTAGGATTAGGGGACGGGTGAGGGTCAGGCTTCGGGGAAGGGTTAGGGTTAGGGTTCGGGCTAGGGTTAGGGTTAGGGGACGGGGACGGTTTAGGGTCCAGGTGAGGGTACGACAACGCTTTAGGGGGAGCGTACGTGTGAGGGCGCATGTGAGTGTCAGCGTACGGGTTAGGATTAGGGGACGGCTGAGAGTCAGCCTTCGGGGAAGTGTTAGGGTTAGGGTTCGGGCTAGGGTTAGGGTTAGGGGATGGGGATGGTTTAGGGTCCACGTGAGGGTACGACAACGCTTTAGGGGGAGCGTACGTGTGAGGGCGCGGGTGAGTGTCAGCGTACGGGTTAGGATTAGGGGACGGGTGAGGGTCAGGCTTCGGGGAAGGGTTAGGGTTAGGGTTCGGGCTAGGGTTAGGGTTAGGGGACGGGGACGGTTTAGGGTCCAGGTGAGGGTACGACAACGCTTTAGGGGGAGCGTACGTGTGAGGGCGCCGGTGAGTATCAGCGTACGGGTTAGGATTAGGGGACGGGTGAGGGTCAGGCTTCGGGGAAGTGTTAGGGTTAGGGTTCGGGCTAGGGTTAGGGTTAGGGGACGGGGACGGTTTAGGGTCCAGGTGAGGGTACGACAACGCCTTAAGGGGAGCGTACGTGTGAGGGCGCGGGTGAGTGTCAGCGTACGGGTTAGGATTAGGGGACGGGTGAGGGTCAGGCTTCGGGGAAGGGTTAGGGTTAGGGTTCGGGCTAGGGTTAGGGTTAGGGGACGGGGACGGTTTAGGGTCCAGGTGAGGGTACGACAACGCTTTAGGGGGAGCGTACGTGTGAGGGCGCATGTGAGTGTCAGCGTACGGGTTAGGATTAGGGGACGGGTGAGGGTCAGGCTTCGGGGAAGGGTTAGGGTTAGGGTTCGGGCTAGGGTTAGGGTTAGGGGACGGGGACGGGTTAGGGTCCAGGTTAGGGTATGACAACGCTTTAGGGGGAGCCTACGTGTGAGGGCGCGGGTGAGTGTCAGCGTACGGGTTAGGATTAGGGGACGGGTGAGGGTCAGGCTTCGGGGAAGGGTTAGGGTTAGGGTTCGGGCTAGGGTTAGGGTTAGGGGACGGGGACGGTTTAGGGTCCAGGTGAGGGTACGACAACGCCTTAAGGGGAGCGTACGTGTGAGGGCGCGGGTGAGTGTCAGCGTACGGGTTAGGATTAGGGGACGGGTGAGGGTCAGGCTTCGGGGAAGGGTTAGGGTTAGGGTTCGGGCTAGGGTTAGGGTTAGGGGACGGGGACGGTTTAGGGTCCAGGTGAGGGTACGACAACGCTTTAGGGGGAGCGTACGTGTGAGGGCGCCGGTGAGTATCAGCGTACGGGTTAGGATTAGGGGACGGGTGAGGGTCAGGCTTCGGGGAAGTGTTAGGGTTAGGGTTCGGGCTAGGGTTAGGGTTAGGGGACGGGGACGGTTTAGGGTCCAGGTGAGGGTACGACAACGCCTTAAGGGGAGCGTACGTGTGAGGGCGCGGGTGAGTGTCAGCGTACGGGTTAGGATTAGGGGACGGGTGAGGGTCAGGCTTCGGGGAAGGGTTAGGGTTAGGGTTCGGGCTAGGGTTAGGGTTAGGGGACGGGGACGGTTTAGGGTCCAGGTGAGGGTACGACAACGCTTTAGGGGGAGCGTACGTGTGAGGGCGCATGTGAGTGTCAGCGTACGGGTTAGGATTAGGGGACGGCTGAGAGTCAGCCTTCGGGGAAGTGTTAGGGTTAGGGTTCGGGCTAGGGTTAGGGTTAGGGGATGGGGATGGTTTAGGGTCCAGGTGAGGGTACGACAACGCTTTAGGGGGAGCGTACGTGTGAGGGCGCGGGTGAGTGTCAGCGTACGGGTTAGGATTAGGGGACGGGTGAGGGTCAGGCTTCGGGGAAGGGTTAGGTTTAGGGTTCAGGCTAGGGTTAGGGTTGGGGGACGGGGACGGTTTAGGGTCCAGGTGAGGGTAAGACAACGCTTTAGGGGGAGCGTACGTGTGAGGGCGCCGGTGAGTGTCAGCGTACGGGTTAGGATTAGGGGACGGGTGAGGGTCAGGCTTCGGGGAAGGGTTAGGGTTAGGGTTCGGGCTAGGGTTAGGGTTAGGGGACGGGGACGGGTTAGGGTCCAGGTTAGGGTATGACAACGCTTTAGGGGGAGCCTACGTGTGAGGGCGCGGGTGAGTGTCAGCGTACGGGTTAGGATTAGGGGACGGGTGAGGGTCAGGCTTCGGGGAAGGGTTAGGGTTAGGGTTCGGGCTAGGGTTAGGGTTAGGGGACGGGGACGGTTTAGGGTCCAGGTGAGGGTACGACAACGCCTTAAGGGGAGCGTACGTGTGAGGGCGCGGGTGAGTGTCAGCGTACGGGTTAGGATTAGGGGACGGGTGAGGGTCAGGCTTCGGGGAAGGGTTAGGGTTAGGGTTCGGGCTAGGGTTAGGGTTAGGGGACGGGGACGGTTTAGGGTCCAGGTGAGGGTACGACAACGCTTTAGGGGGAGCGTACGTGTGAGGGCGCCGGTGAGTATCAGCGTACGGGTTAGGATTAGGGGACGGGTGAGGGTCAGGCTTCGGGGAAGTGTTAGGGTTAGGGTTCGGGCTAGGGTTAGGGTTAGGGGACGGGGACGGTTTAGGGTCCAGGTGAGGGTACGACAACGCCTTAAGGGGAGCGTACGTGTGAGGGCGCGGGTGAGTGTCAGCGTACGGGTTAGGATTAGGGGACGGGTGAGGGTCAGGCTTCGGGGAAGGGTTAGGGTTAGGGTTCGGGCTAGGGTTAGGGTTAGGGGACGGGGACGGTTTAGGGTCCACGTGAGGGTACGACAACGCTTTAGGGGGAGCGTACGTGTGAGGGCGCCGGTGAGTGTCAGCGTACGGGTTAGGATTAGGGGACGGCTGAGAGTCAGCCTTCGGGGAAGTGTTAGGGTTAGGGTTCGGGCTAGGGTTAGGGTTAGGGGATGGGGATGGTTTAGGGTCCAGGTGAGGGTACGACAACGCTTTAGGGGGAGCGTACGTGTGAGGGCGCGGGTGAGTGTCAGCGTACGGGTTAGGATTAGGGGACGGGTGAGGGTCAGGCTTCGGGGAAGGGTTAGGGTTAGGGTTCGGGCTAGGGTTAGGGTTGGGGGACGGGGACGGTTTAGGGTCCAGGTGAGGGTAAGACAACGCTTTAGGGGGAGCGTACGTGTGAGGGCGCGGTTGAGTGTCAGCGTACGGGTTAGGATTAGGGGACGGGTGAGGGTCAGGCTTCGGGGAAGGGTTAGGTTTAGGGTTCAGGCTAGGGTTAGGGTTGGGGGACGGGGACGGTTTAGGGTCCAGGTGAGGGTAAGACAACGCTTTGGGGGGAGCGTACGTGTGAGGGCGCGGGTGACTGTCAGCGTACGGGTTAGGATTAGGGGACGGGTGAGGGTCAGGCTTCGGGGAAGGGTTAGGTTTAGGGTTCAGGCTAGGGTTAGGGTTAGGGGACGGGGACGGTTTAGGGTCCAGGTGAGGGTACGACAACGCTTTAGGGGGAGCGTACGTGTGAGGGCGCGGGTGAGTGTCAGCGTACGGGTTAGGATTAGGGGACGGGTGAGGGTCAGGCTTCGGGGAAGGGTTAGGGTTAGGGTTCGGGCTAGGGTTAGGGTTGGGGGACGGGGACGGTTTAGGGTCCAGGTGAGGGTAAGACAACGCTTTAGGGGGAGCGTACGTGTGAGGGCGCGGTTGAGTGTCAGCGTACGGGTTAGGATTAGGGGATGGCTGAGGGTCAGGCTTCGGGGAAGGGTTAGGGTTAGGGTTCGGGCTAGGGTTAGGGTTAGGGGACGGGGACGGTTTAGGGTCCAGGTGAGGGTACGACAACGCTTTAGGGGGAGCGTACGTGTGAGGGCGCGGGTGAGTGTCAGCGTACGGGTTAGGATTAGGGGACGGGTGAGGGTCAGGCTTCGGGGAAGGGTTAGGGTTAGGGTTCGGGCTAGGGTTAGGGTTAGGGGACGGGGACGGTTTAGGGTCCAGGTGAGGGTACGACAACGCTTTAGGGGGAGCGTACGTGTGAGGGCGCCGGTGAGTATCAGCGTACGGGTTAGGATTAGGGGACGGGTGAGGGTCAGGCTTCGGGGAAGTGTTAGGGTTAGGGTTCGGGCTAGGGTTAGGGTTAGGGGACGGGGACGGTTTAGGGTCCAGGTGAGGGTACGACAACGCCTTAAGGGGAGCGTACGTGTGAGGGCGCGGGTGAGTGTCAGCGTACGGGTTAGGATTAGGGGACGGCTGAGGGTCAGGCTTCGGGGAAGGGTTAGGGTTAGGGTTCGGGCTAGGGTTAGGGTTAGGGGACGGGGACGGTTTAGGGTCCACGTGAGGGTACGACAACGCTTTAGGGGGAGCGTACGTGTGAGGGCGCCGGTGAGTGTCAGCGTACGGGTTAGGATTAGGGGACGGGTGAGGGTCAGGCTTCGGGGAAGGGTTAGGGTTAGGGTTCGGGCTAGGGTTAGGGTTAGGGGACGGGGACGGGTTAGGGTCCAGGTTAGGGTATGACAACGCTTTAGGGGGAGCCTACGTGTGAGGGCGCGGGTGAGTGTCAGCGTACGGGTTAGGATTAGGGGACGGGTGAGGGTCAGGCTTCGGGGAAGGGTTAGGGTTAGGGTTCGGGCTAGGGTTAGGGTTAGGGGACGGGGACGGTTTAGGGTCCAGGTGAGGGTACGACAACGCCTTAAGGGGAGCGTACGTGTGAGGGCGCGGGTGAGTGTCAGCGTACGGGTTAGGATTAGGGGACGGGTGAGGGTCAGGCTTCGGGGAAGGGTTAGGGTTAGGGTTCGGGCTAGGGTTAGGGTTAGGGGACGGGGACGGTTTAGGGTCCAGGTGAGGGTACGACAACGCTTTAGGGGGAGCGTACGTGTGAGGGCGCCGGTGAGTATCAGCGTACGGGTTAGGATTAGGGGACGGGTGAGGGTCAGGCTTCGGGGAAGTGTTAGGGTTAGGGTTCGGGCTAGGGTTAGGGTTAGGGGACGGGGACGGTTTAGGGTCCAGGTGAGGGTACGACAACGCCTTAAGGGGAGCGTACGTGTGAGGGCGCGGGTGAGTGTCAGCGTACGGGTTAGGATTAGGGGACGGCTGAGGGTCAGGCTTCGGGGAAGGGTTAGGGTTAGGGTTCGGGCTAGGGTTAGGGTTAGGGGACGGGGACGGTTTAGGGTCCACGTGAGGGTACGACAACGCTTTAGGGGGAGCGTACGTGTGAGGGCGCCGGTGAGTGTCAGCGTACGGGTTAGGATTAGGGGACGGCTGAGAGTCAGCCTTCGGGGAAGTGTTAGGGTTAGGGTTCGGGCTAGGGTTAGGGTTAGGGGATGGGGATGGTTTAGGGTCCACGTGAGGGTACGACAACGCTTTAGGGGGAGCGTACGTGTGAGGGCGCGGTTGAGTGTCAGCGTACGGGTTAGGATTAGGGGACGGGTGAGGGTCAGGCTTCGGGGAAGGGTTAGGTTTAGGGTTCAGGCTAGGGTTAGGGTTGGGGGACGGGGACGGTTTAGGGTCCAGGTGAGGGTAAGACAACGCTTTGGGGGGAGCGTACGTGTGAGGGCGCGGGTGACTGTCAGCGTACGGGTTAGGATTAGGGGACGGGTGAGGGTCAGGCTTCGGGGAAGGGTTAGGTTTAGGGTTCAGGCTAGGGTTAGGGTTAGGGGACGGGGACGGTTTAGGGTCCAGGTGAGGGTACGACAACGCTTTAGGGGGAGCGTACGTGTGAGGGCGCGGGTGAGTGTCAGCGTACGGGTTAGGATTAGGGGACGGGTGAGGGTCAGGCTTCGGGGAAGGGTTAGGGTTAGGGTTCGGGCTAGGGTTAGGGTTGGGGGACGGGGACGGTTTAGGGTCCAGGTGAGGGTAAGACAACGCTTTAGGGGGAGCGTACGTGTGAGGGCGCGGTTGAGTGTCAGCGTACGGGTTAGGATTAGGGGATGGCTGAGGGTCAGGCTTCGGGGAAGGGTTAGGGTTAGGGTTCGGGCTAGGGTTAGGGTTAGGGGACGGGGACGGTTTAGGGTCCAGGTGAGGGTACGACAACGCTTTAGGGGGAGCGTACGTGTGAGGGCGCGGGTGAGTGTCAGCGTACGGGTTAGGATTAGGGGACGGCTGAGAGTCAGCCTTCGGGGAAGTGTTAGGGTTAGGGTTCGGGCTAGGGTTAGGGTTAGGGGATGGGGATGGTTTAGGGTCCACGTGAGGGTACGACAACGCTTTAGGGGGAGCGTACGTGTGAGGGCGCGGTTGAGTGTCAGCGTACGGGTTAGGATTAGGGGACGGGTGAGGGTCAGGCTTCGGGGAAGGGTTAGGTTTAGGGTTCAGGCTAGGGTTAGGGTTGGGGGACGGGGACGGTTTAGGGTCCAGGTGAGGGTACGACAACGCCTTAAGGGGAGCGTACGTGTGAGGGCGCGGGTGAGTGTCAGCGTACGGGTTAGGATTAGGGGACGGGTGAGGGTCAGGCTTCGGGGAAGGGTTAGGGTTAGGGTTCGGGCTAGGGTTAGGGTTAGGGGACGGGGACGGTTTAGGGTCCAGGTGAGGGTACGACAACGCTTTAGGGGGAGCGTACGTGTGAGGGCGCCGGTGAGTATCAGCGTACGGGTTAGGATTAGGGGACGGGTGAGGGTCAGGCTTCGGGGAAGTGTTAGGGTTAGGGTTCGGGCTAGGGTTAGGGTTAGGGGACGGGGACGGTTTAGGGTCCAGGTGAGGGTACGACAACGCCTTAAGGGGAGCGTACGTGTGAGGGCGCGGGTGAGTGTCAGCGTACGGGTTAGGATTAGGGGACGGCTGAGGGTCAGGCTTCGGGGAAGGGTTAGGGTTAGGGTTCGGGCTAGGGTTAGGGTTAGGGGACGGGGACGGTTTAGGGTCCACGTGAGGGTACGACAACGCTTTAGGGGGAGCGTACGTGTGAGGGCGCCGGTGAGTGTCAGCGTACGGGTTAGGATTAGGGGACGGGTGAGGGTCAGGCTTCGGGGAAGGGTTAGGGTTAGGGTTCGGGCTAGGGTTAGGGTTAGGGGACGGGGACGGGTTAGGGTCCAGGTTAGGGTATGACAACGCTTTAGGGGGAGCCTACGTGTGAGGGCGCGGGTGAGTGTCAGCGTACGGGTTAGGATTAGGGGACGGGTGAGGGTCAGGCTTCGGGGAAGGGTTAGGGTTAGGGTTCGGGCTAGGGTTAGGGTTAGGGGACGGGGACGGTTTAGGGTCCAGGTGAGGGTACGACAACGCCTTAAGGGGAGCGTACGTGTGAGGGCGCGGGTGAGTGTCAGCGTACGGGTTAGGATTAGGGGACGGGTGAGGGTCAGGCTTCGGGGAAGGGTTAGGGTTAGGGTTCGGGCTAGGGTTAGGGTTAGGGGACGGGGACGGTTTAGGGTCCAGGTGAGGGTACGACAACGCTTTAGGGGGAGCGTACGTGTGAGGGCGCCGGTGAGTATCAGCGTACGGGTTAGGATTAGGGGACGGGTGAGGGTCAGGCTTCGGGGAAGTGTTAGGGTTAGGGTTCGGGCTAGGGTTAGGGTTAGGGGACGGGGACGGTTTAGGGTCCAGGTGAGGGTACGACAACGCCTTAAGGGGAGCGTACGTGTGAGGGCGCGGGTGAGTGTCAGCGTACGGGTTAGGATTAGGGGACGGCTGAGGGTCAGGCTTCGGGGAAGGGTTAGGGTTAGGGTTCGGGCTAGGGTTAGGGTTAGGGGACGGGGACGGTTTAGGGTCCACGTGAGGGTACGACAACGCTTTAGGGGGAGCGTACGTGTGAGGGCGCCGGTGAGTGTCATCGTACGGGTTAGGATTAGGGGACGGCTGAGAGTCAGCCTTCGGGGAAGTGTTAGGGTTAGGGTTCGGGCTAGGGTTAGGGTTAGGGGATGGGGATGGTTTAGGGTCCACGTGAGGGTACGACAACGCTTTAGGGGGAGCGTACGTGTGAGGGCGCGGTTGAGTGTCAGCGTACGGGTTAGGATTAGGGGACGGGTGAGGGTCAGGCTTCGGGGAAGGGTTAGGTTTAGGGTTCAGGCTAGGGTTAGGGTTGGGGGACGGGGACGGTTTAGGGTCCAGGTGAGGGTAAGACAACGCTTTGGGGGGAGCGTACGTGTGAGGGCGCGGGTGACTGTCAGCGTACGGGTTAGGATTAGGGGACGGGTGAGGGTCAGGCTTCGGGGAAGGGTTAGGTTTAGGGTTCAGGCTAGGGTTAGGGTTAGGGGACGGGGACGGTTTAGGGTCCAGGTGAGGGTACGACAACGCTTTAGGGGGAGCGTACGTGTGAGGGCGCGGGTGAGTGTCAGCGTACGGGTTAGGATTAGGGGACGGGTGAGGGTCAGGCTTCGGGGAAGGGTTAGGGTTAGGGTTCGGGCTAGGGTTAGGGTTGGGGGACGGGGACGGTTTAGGGTCCAGGTGAGGGTAAGACAACGCTTTAGGGGGAGCGTACGTGTGAGGGCGCGGTTGAGTGTCAGCGTACGGGTTAGGATTAGGGGATGGCTGAGGGTCAGGCTTCGGGGAAGGGTTAGGGTTAGGGTTCGGGCTAGGGTTAGGGTTAGGGGACGGGGACGGTTTAGGGTCCAGGTGAGGGTACGACAACGCTTTAGGGGGAGCGTACGTGTGAGGGCGCGGGTGAGTGTCAGCGTACGGGTTAGGATTAGGGGACGGGTGAGGGTCAGGCTTCGGGGAAGGGTTAGGGTTAGGGTTCGGGCTAGGGTTAGGGTTAGGGGACGGGGACGGTTTAGGGTCCAGGTGAGGGTACGACAACGCTTTAGGGGGAGCGTACGTGTGAGGGCGCCGGTGAGTATCAGCGTACGGGTTAGGATTAGGGGACGGGTGAGGGTCAGGCTTCGGGGAAGTGTTAGGGTTAGGGTTCGGGCTAGGGTTAGGGTTAGGGGACGGGGACGGTTTAGGGTCCAGGTGAGGGTACGACAACGCCTTAAGGGGAGCGTACGTGTGAGGGCGCGGGTGAGTGTCAGCGTACGGGTTAGGATTAGGGGACGGCTGAGGGTCAGGCTTCGGGGAAGGGTTAGGGTTAGGGTTCGGGCTAGGGTTAGGGTTAGGGGACGGGGACGGTTTAGGGTCCACGTGAGGGTACGACAACGCTTTAGGGGGAGCGTACGTGTGAGGGCGCCGGTGAGTGTCAGCGTACGGGTTAGGATTAGGGGACGGGTGAGGGTCAGGCTTCGGGGAAGTGTTAGGGTTAGGGTTCGGGCTAGGGTTAGGGTTAGGGGATGGGGACGGTTTAGGGTCCAGGTGAGGGTACGAAAACGCTTTAGGGGGAGCGTACGTGTGAGGGTGCGGGTGTGTGTCAGCGTACGGGTTAGGATTAGGGTACGTGTGAGGGTCAGGCTTCGGGGAAGGGTTAGGGTTAGGGTTCGGGCTAGGGTTAGGGTTAGGGGACGGGGACGGGTTAGGGTCCAGGTTAGGGTATGACAACGCTTTAGGGGGAGCCTACGTGTGAGGGCGCGGGTGAGTGTCAGCGTACGGGTTAGGATTAGGGGAAGGGTGAGGGTCAGGCTTCGGGGAAGGGTTAGGGTTAGGGTTCGGGCTAGGGTTAGGGTTAGGGGACGGGGACGGTTTAGGGTCCAGGTGAGGGTACGACAACGCTTTAGGGGGAGCGTACGTGTGAGGGCGCGGGTGAGTGTCAGCGTATGGGTTAGGATTAGGGGACGGGTGAGGGTCAGGCTTCGGGGAACGGTTAGGGTTAGGGTTCGGGCTAGGGTTAGGGTTAGGGGACGGGGACGGTTTAGGGTCCAGGTGAGGGTACGACAACGCTTTAGGGGGAGCGTACGTGTGAGGGCGCGGTTGAGTGTCAGCTTAAGGGTTAGGATTAGGGGACGGGTGAGGGTCAGGCTTCGGGGAATGGTTAGGGTTAGGGTTCGGGCTAGGGTTAGGGTTAGGGGACGGGGACGGTTTAGGGTCCAGGTGAGGGTACGACAACGCTTTAGGGGGAGCGTACGTGTGAGGGCGCGGGTGAGTGTCAGCTTATGGGTTAGGATTAGGGGACGGGTGAGGGTCAGGCTTCGGGGTAGGGTTAGGGTTAGGGTTCGGGCTAGGGTTAGGGTTAGGGGACAGGGACGGTTTAGGGTCCAGGTGAGGGTACGACAACGCTTTAGGGGGAGCGTACGTGTGAGGGCGCGGGTGAATGTCAGCGTACGGGTTAGGATTAGGGGACGGGTGAGGGTCAGGCTTCGGGGAAGGGTTAGGGTTAGGGTTCGGGCTAGGGTTAGGGTTAGGGGACTGGGATGGTTTAGGGTTCAGGTGAAGGTACGACAACGCTTTAGGGGGAGCGTACGTGTGAGGGCGCGGGTGAGTGTCAGCGTACGGGTTAGGATTAGGGGACGGGTGAGGGTCAGGCTTCGGGGAAGGGTTAGGGTTAGGGTTCGGGCTAGGGTTAGGGTTAGGGGACGGGGACGGTTTAGGGTCCAGGTGAGGGTACGACAACGCTTTAGGGGGAGCGTACGTGTGAGGGCGCCGGTGAGTATCAGCGTACGGGTTAGGATTAGGGGACGGGTGAGGGTCAGGCTTCGGGGAAGTGTTAGGGTTAGGGTTCGGGCTAGGGTTAGGGTTAGGGGACGGGGACGGTTTAGGGTCCAGGTGAGGGTACGACAACGCCTTAAGGGGAGCGTACGTGTGAGGGCGCGGGTGAGTGTCAGCGTACGGGTTAGGATTAGGGGACGGCTGAGGGTCAGGCTTCGGGGAAGGGTTAGGGTTAGGGTTCGGGCTAGGGTTAGGGTTGGGGGACGGGGACGGTTTAGGGTCCAGGTGAGGGTAAGACAACGCTTTAGGGGGAGCGTACGTGTGAGGGCGCGGTTGAGTGTCAGCGTACGGGTTAGGATTAGGGGATGGCTGAGGGTCAGGCTTCGGGGAAGGGTTAGGGTTAGGGTTCGGGCTAGGGTTAGGGTTAGGGGACGGGGACGGTTTAGGGTCCAGGTGAGGGTACGACAACGCTTTAGGGGGAGCGTACGTGTGAGGGCGCATGTGAGTGTCAGCGTACGGGTTAGGATTAGGGGACGGCTGAGAGTCAGCCTTCGGGGAAGTGTTAGGGTTAGGGTTCGGGCTAGGGTTAGGGTTAGGGGATGGGGATGGTTTAGGGTCCAGGTGAGGGTACGACAACGCTTTAGGGGGAGCGTACGTGTGAGGGCGCGGGTGAGTGTCAGCGTACGGGTTAGGATTAGGGGACGGGTGAGGGTCAGGCTTCGGGGAAGGGTTAGGGTTAGGGTTCGGGCTAGGGTTAGGGTTGGGGGACGGGGACGGTTTAGGGTCCAGGTGAGGGTAAGACAACGCTTTAGGGGGAGCGTACGTGTGAGGGCGCGGTTGAGTGTCAGCGTACGGGTTAGGATTAGGGGACGGGTGAGGGTCAGGCTTCGGGGAAGGGTTAGGTTTAGGGTTCAGGCTAGGGTTAGGGTTGGGGGACGGGGACGGTTTAGGGTCCAGGTGAGGGTAAGACAACGCTTTGGGGGGAGCGTACGTGTGAGGGCGCGGGTGACTGTCAGCGTACGGGTTAGGATTAGGGGACGGGTGAGGGTCAGGCTTCGGGGAAGGGTTAGGTTTAGGGTTCAGGCTAGGGTTAGGGTTAGGGGACGGGGACGGTTTAGGGTCCAGGTGAGGGTACGACAACGCTTTAGGGGGAGCGTACGTGTGAGGGCGCGGGTGAGTGTCAGCGTACGGGTTAGGATTAGGGGACGGGTGAGGGTCAGGCTTCGGGGAAGGGTTAGGGTTAGGGTTCGGGCTAGGGTTAGGGTTGGGGGACGGGGACGGTTTAGGGTCCAGGTGAGGGTAAGACAACGCTTTAGGGGGAGCGTACGTGTGAGGGCGCGGTTGAGTGTCAGCGTACGGGTTAGGATTAGGGGATGGCTGAGGGTCAGGCTTCGGGGAAGGGTTAGGGTTAGGGTTCGGGCTAGGGTTAGGGTTAGGGGACGGGGACGGTTTAGGGTCCAGGTGAGGGTACGACAACGCTTTAGGGGGAGCGTACGTGTGAGGGCGCGGGTGAGTGTCAGCGTACGGGTTAGGATTAGGGGACGGGTGAGGGTCAGGCTTCGGGGAAGGGTTAGGGTTAGGGTTCGGGCTAGGGTTAGGGTTAGGGGACGGGGACGGTTTAGGGTCCAGGTGAGGGTACGACAACGCTTTAGGGGGAGCGTACGTGTGAGGGCGCCGGTGAGTATCAGCGTACGGGTTAGGATTAGGGGACGGGTGAGGGTCAGGCTTCGGGGAAGTGTTAGGGTTAGGGTTCGGGCTAGGGTTAGGGTTAGGGGACGGGGACGGTTTAGGGTCCAGGTGAGGGTACGACAACGCCTTAAGGGGAGCGTACGTGTGAGGGCGCGGGTGAGTGTCAGCGTACGGGTTAGGATTAGGGGACGGCTGAGGGTCAGGCTTCGGGGAAGGGTTAGGGTTAGGGTTCGGGCTAGGGTTAGGGTTAGGGGACGGGGACGGTTTAGGGTCCACGTGAGGGTACGACAACGCTTTAGGGGGAGCGTACGTGTGAGGGCGCCGGTGAGTGTCAGCGTACGGGTTAGGATTAGGGGACGGGTGAGGGTCAGGCTTCGGGGAAGTGTTAGGGTTAGGGTTCGGGCTAGGGTTAGGGTTAGGGGATGGGGACGGTTTAGGGTCCAGGTGAGGGTACGAAAACGCTTTAGGGGGAGCGTACGTGTGAGGGTGCGGGTGTGTGTCAGCGTACGGGTTAGGATTAGGGGACGTGTGAGGGTCAGGCTTCGGGGAAGGGTTAGGGTTAGGGTTCGGGCTAGGGTTAGGGTTAGGGGACGGGGACGGGTTAGGGTCCAGGTTAGGGTATGACAACGCTTTAGGGGGAGCCTACGTGTGAGGGCGCGGGTGAGTGTCAGCGTACGGGTTAGGATTAGGGGACGGCTGAGGGTCAGGCTTCGGGGAAGGGTTAGGGTTAGGGTTCGGGCTAGGGTTAGGGTTAGGGGACGGGGACGGTTTAGGGTCCACGTGAGGGTACGACAACGCTTTAGGGGGAGCGTACGTGTGAGGGCGCGGGTGAGTGTCAGCGTACGGGTTAGGATTAGGGGACGGGTGAGGGTCAGGCTTCGGGGAAGGGTTAGGTTTAGGGTTCAGGCTAGGGTTAGGGTTAGGGGACGGGGACGGTTTAGGGTCCAGGTGAGGGTACGACAACGCTTTAGGGGGAGCGTACGTGTGAGGGCGCGGGTGAGTGTCAGCGTACGGGTTAGGATTAGGGGACGGGTGAGGGTCAGGCTTCGGGGAAGGGTTAGGGTTAGGGTTCGGGCTAGGGTTAGGGTTGGGGGACGGGGACGGTTTAGGGTCCAGGTGAGGGTAAGACAACGCTTTAGGGGGAGCGTACGTGTGAGGGCGCGGTTGAGTGTCAGCGTACGGGTTAGGATTAGGGGATGGCTGAGGGTCAGGCTTCGGGGAAGGGTTAGGGTTAGGGTTCGGGCTAGGGTTAGGGTTAGGGGACGGGGACGGTTTAGGGTCCAGGTGAGGGTACGACAACGCTTTAGGGGGAGCGTACGTGTGAGGGCGCGGGTGAGTGTCAGCGTACGGGTTAGGATTAGGGGACGGGTGAGGGTCAGGCTTCGGGGAAGGGTTAGGGTTAGGGTTCGGGCTAGGGTTAGGGTTAGGGGACGGGGACGGTTTAGGGTCCAGGTGAGGGTACGACAACGCTTTAGGGGGAGCGTACGTGTGAGGGCGCCGGTGAGTATCAGCGTACGGGTTAGGATTAGGGGACGGGTGAGGGTCAGGCTTCGGGGAAGTGTTAGGGTTAGGGTTCGGGCTAGGGTTAGGGTTAGGGGACGGGGACGGTTTAGGGTCCAGGTGAGGGTACGACAACGCCTTAAGGGGAGCGTACGTGTGAGGGCGCGGGTGAGTGTCAGCGTACGGGTTAGGATTAGGGGACGGCTGAGGGTCAGGCTTCGGGGAAGGGTTAGGGTTAGGGTTCGGGCTAGGGTTAGGGTTAGGGGACGGGGACGGTTTAGGGTCCACGTGAGGGTACGACAACGCTTTAGGGGGAGCGTACGTGTGAGGGCGCCGGTGAGTGTCAGCGTACGGGTTAGGATTAGGGGACGGGTGAGGGTCAGGCTTCGGGGAAGGGTTAGGGTTAGGGTTCGGGCTAGGGTTAGGGTTGGGGGACGGGGACGGTTTAGGGTCCAGGTGAGGGTAAGACAACGCTTTAGGGGGAGCGTACATGTGAGGGCGCGGTTGAGTGTCAGCGTACGGGTTAGGATTAGGGGACGGGTGAGGGTCAGGCTTCGGGGAAGGGTTAGGTTTAGGGTTCAGGCTAGGGTTAGGGTTGGGGGACGGGGACGGTTTAGGGTCCAGGTGAGGGTAAGACAACGCTTTGGGGGGAGCGTACGTGTGAGGGCGCGGGTGACTGTCAGCGTACGGGTTAGGATTAGGGGACGGGTGAGGGTCAGGCTTCGGGGAAGGGTTAGGTTTAGGGTTCAGGCTAGGGTTAGGGTTAGGGGACGGGGACGGTTTAGGGTCCAGGTGAGGGTACGACAACGCTTTAGGGGGAGCGTACGTGTGAGGGCGCGGGTGAGTGTCAGCGTACGGGTTAGGATTAGGGGACGGGTGAGGGTCAGGCTTCGGGGAAGGGTTAGGGTTAGGGTTCGGGCTAGGGTTAGGGTTGGGGGACGGGGACGGTTTAGGGTCCAGGTGAGGGTAAGACAACGCTTTAGGGGGAGCGTACGTGTGAGGGCGCGGTTGAGTGTCAGCGTACGGGTTAGGATTAGGGGATGGCTGAGGGTCAGGCTTCGGGGAAGGGTTAGGGTTAGGGTTCGGGCTAGGGTTAGGGTTAGGGGATGGGGACGGTTTAGGGTCCAGGTGAGGGTACGACAACGCTTTAGGGGGAGCGTACGTGTGAGGGTGCGGGTGTGTGTCAGCGTACGGGTTAGGATTAGGGGACGTGTGAGGGTCAGGCTTCGGGGAAGGGTTAGGGTTAGGGTTCGGGCTAGGGTTAGGGTTAGGGGACGGGGACGGGTTAGGGTCCAGGTTAGGGTATGACAACGCTTTAGGGGGAGCGTACGTGTGAGGGCGCGGTTGAGTGTCAGCGTACGGGTTAGGATTAGGGGACGGGTGAGGGTCAGGCTTCGGGGAAGGGTTAGGTTTAGGGTTCAGGCTAGGGTTAGGGTTGGGGGACGGGGACGGTTTAGGGTCCAGGTGAGGGTAAGACAACGCTTTGGGGGGAGCGTACGTGTGAGGGCGCGGGTGACTGTCAGCGTACGGGTTAGGATTAGGGGACGGGTGAGGGTCAGGCTTCGGGGAAGGGTTAGGTTTAGGGTTCAGGCTAGGGTTAGGGTTAGGGGACGGGGACGGTTTAGGGTCCAGGTGAGGGTACGACAACGCTTTAGGGGGAGCGTACGTGTGAGGGCGCGGGTGAGTGTCAGCGTACGGGTTAGGATTAGGGGACGGGTGAGGGTCAGGCTTCGGGGAAGGGTTAGGGTTAGGGTTCGGGCTAGGGTTAGGGTTGGGGGACGGGGACGGTTTAGGGTCCAGGTGAGGGTAAGACAACGCTTTAGGGGGAGCGTACGTGTGAGGGCGCGGTTGAGTGTCAGCGTACGGGTTAGGATTAGGGGATGGCTGAGGGTCAGGCTTCGGGGAAGGGTTAGGGTTAGGGTTCGGGCTAGGGTTAGGGTTAGGGGACGGGGACGGTTTAGGGTCCAGGTGAGGGTACGACAACGCTTTAGGGGGAGCGTACGTGTGAGGGCGCATGTGAGTGTCAGCGTACGGGTTAGGATTAGGGGACGGCTGAGAGTCAGCCTTCGGGGAAGAGTTAGGGTTAGGGTTCGGGCTAGGGTTAGGGTTAGGGGATGGGGATGGTTTAGGGTCCAGGTGAGGGTACGACAACGCTTTAGGGGGAGCGTACGTGTGAGGGCGCGGGTGAGTGTCAGCGTACGGGTTAGGATTAGGGGACGGGTGAGGGTCAGGCTTCGGGGAAGGGTTAGGGTTAGGGTTCGGGCTAGGGTTAGGGTTGGGGGACGGGGACGGTTTAGGGTCCAGGTGAGGGTAAGACAACGCTTTAGGGGGAGCGTACGTGTGAGGGCGCGGTTGAGTGTCAGCGTACGGGTTAGGATTAGGGGACGGGTGAGGGTCAGGCTTCGGGGAAGGGTTAGGTTTAGGGTTCAGGCTAGGGTTAGGGTTGGGGGACGGGGACGGTTTAGGGTCCAGGTGAGGGTAAGACAACGCTTTGGGGGGAGCGTACGTGTGAGGGCGCGGGTGACTGTCAGCGTACGGGTTAGGATTAGGGGACGGGTGAGGGTCAGGCTTCGGGGAAGGGTTAGGTTTAGGGTTCAGGCTAGGGTTAGGGTTAGGGGACGGGGACGGTTTAGGGTCCAGGTGAGGGTACGACAACGCTTTAGGGGGAGCGTACGTGTGAGGGCGCGGGTGAGTGTCAGCGTACGGGTTAGGATTAGGGGACGGGTGAGGGTCAGGCTTCGGGGAAGGGTTAGGGTTAGGGTTCGGGCTAGGGTTAGGGTTGGGGGACGGGGACGGTTTAGGGTCCAGGTGAGGGTAAGACAACGCTTTAGGGGGAGCGTACGTGTGAGGGCGCGGTTGAGTGTCAGCGTACGGGTTAGGATTAGGGGATGGCTGAGGGTCAGGCTTCGGGGAAGGGTTAGGGTTAGGGTTCGGGCTAGGGTTAGGGTTAGGGGACGGGGACGGTTTAGGGTCCAGGTGAGGGTACGACAACGCTTTAGGGGGAGCGTACGTGTGAGGGCGCGGGTGAGTGTCAGCGTACGGGTTAGGATTAGGGGACGGGTGAGGGTCAGGCTTCGGGGAAGGGTTAGGGTTAGGGTTCGGGCTAGGGTTAGGGTTAGGGGACGGGGACGGTTTAGGGTCCAGGTGAGGGTACGACAACGCTTTAGGGGGAGCGTACGTGTGAGGGCGCCGGTGAGTATCAGCGTACGGGTTAGGATTAGGGGACGGGTGAGGGTCAGGCTTCGGGGAAGTGTTAGGGTTAGGGTTCGGGCTAGGGTTAGGGTTAGGGGACGGGGACGGTTTAGGGTCCAGGTGAGGGTACGACAACGCCTTAAGGGGAGCGTACGTGTGAGGGCGCGGGTGAGTGTCAGCGTACGGGTTAGGATTAGGGGACGGCTGAGGGTCAGGCTTCGGGGAAGGGTTAGGGTTAGGGTTCGGGCTAGGGTTAGGGTTAGGGGACGGGGACGGTTTAGGGTCCACGTGAGGGTACGACAACGCTTTAGGGGGAGCGTACGTGTGAGGGCGCCGGTGAGTGTCAGCGTACGGGTTAGGATTAGGGGACGGGTGAGGGTCAGGCTTCGGGGAAGTGTTAGGGTTAGGGTTCGGGCTAGGGTTAGGGTTAGGGGATGGGGACGGTTTAGGGTCCAGGTGAGGGTACGAAAACGCTTTAGGGGGAGCGTACGTGTGAGGGTGCGGGGTGTGTGTCAGCGTACGGGTTAGGATTAGGGGACGTGTGAGGGTCAGGCTTCGGGGAAGGGTTAGGGTTAGGGTTCGGGCTAGGGTTAGGGTTAGGGGACGGGGACGGGTTAGGGTCCAGGTTAGGGTATGACAACGCTTTAGGGGGAGCCTACGTGTGAGGGCGCGGGTGAGTGTCAGCGTACGGGTTAGGATTAGGGGACGGCTGAGGGTCAGGCTTCGGGGAAGGGTTAGGGTTAGGGTTCGGGCTAGGGTTAGGGTTAGGGGACGGGGACGGTTTAGGGTCCACGTGAGGGTACGACAACGCTTTAGGGGGAGCGTACGTGTGAGGGCGCGGGTGAGTGTCAGCGTACGGGTTAGGATTAGGGGACGGGTGAGGGTCAGGCTTCGGGGAAGGGTTAGGTTTAGGGTTCAGGCTAGGGTTAGGGTTAGGGGACGGGGACGGTTTAGGGTCCAGGTGAGGGTACGACAACGCTTTAGGGGGAGCGTACGTGTGAGGGCGCGGGTGAGTGTCAGCGTACGGGTTAGGATTAGGGGACGGGTGAGGGTCAGGCTTCGGGGAAGGGTTAGGGTTAGGGTTCGGGCTAGGGTTAGGGTTGGGGGATGGGGACGGTTTAGGGTCCAGGTGAGGGTAAGACAACGCTTTAGGGGGAGCGTACGTGTGAGGGCGCGGTTGAGTGTCAGCGTACGGGTTAGGATTAGGGGATGGCTGAGGGTCAGGCTTCGGGGAAGGGTTAGGGTTAGGGTTCGGGCTAGGGTTAGGGTTAGGGGACGGGGACGGTTTAGGGTCCAGGTGAGGGTACGACAACGCTTTAGGGGGAGCGTACGTGTGAGGGCGCGGGTGAGTGTCAGCGTACGGGTTAGGATTAGGGGACGGGTGAGGGTCAGGCTTCGGGGAAGGGTTAGGGTTAGGGTTCGGGCTAGGGTTAGGGTTAGGGGACGGGGATGGTTTAGGGTCCAGGTGAGGGTACGACAACGCTTTAGGGGGAGCGTACGTGTGAGGGCGCCGGTGAGTATCAGCGTACGGGTTAGGATTAGGGGACGGGTGAGGGTCAGGCTTCGGGGAAGTGTTAGGGTTAGGGTTCGGGCTAGGGTTAGGGTTAGGGGACGGGGACGGTTTAGGGTCCAGGTGAGGGTACGACAACGCCTTAAGGGGAGCGTACGTGTGAGGGCGCGGGTGAGTGTCAGCGTACGGGTTAGGATTAGGGGACGGCTGAGGGTCAGGCTTCGGGGAAGGGTTAGGGTTAGGGTTCGGGCTAGGGTTAGGGTTAGGGGACGGGGACGGTTTAGGGTCCACGTGAGGGTACGACAACGCTTTAGGGGGAGCGTACGTGTGAGGGCGCCGGTGAGTGTCAGCGTACGGGTTAGGATTAGGGGACGGGTGAGGGTCAGGCTTCGGGGAAGGGTTAGGGTTAGGGTTCGGGCTAGGGTTAGGGTTGGGGGACGGGGACGGTTTAGGGTCCAGGTGAGGGTAAGACAACGCTTTAGGGGGAGCGTACGTGTGAGGGCGCGGTTGAGTGTCAGCGTACGGGTTAGGATTAGGGGACGGGTGAGGGTCAGGCTTCGGGGAAGGGTTAGGTTTAGGGTTCAGGCTAGGGTTAGGGTTGGGGGACGGGGACGGTTTAGGGTCCAGGTGAGGGTAAGACAACGCTTTGGGGGGAACGTACGTGTGAGGGCGCGGGTGACTGTCAGCGTACGGGTTAGGATTAGGGGACGGGTGAGGGTCAGGCTTCGGGGAAGGGTTAGGTTTAGGGTTCAGGCTAGGGTTAGGGTTAGGGGACGGGGACGGTTTAGGGTCCAGGTGAGGGTACGACAACGCTTTAGGGGGAGCGTACGTGTGAGGGCGCGGGTGAGTGTCAGCGTACGGGTTAGGATTAGGGGACGGGTGAGGGTCAGGCTTCGGGGAAGGGTTAGGGTTAGGGTTCGGGCTAGGGTTAGGGTTGGGGGACGGGGACGGTTTAGGGTCCAGGTGAGGGTAAGACAACGCTTTAGGGGGAGCGTACGTGTGAGGGCGCGGTTGAGTGTCAGCGTACGGGTTAGGATTAGGGGATGGCTGAGGGTCAGGCTTCGGGGAAGGGTTAGGGTTAGGGTTCGGGCTAGGGTTAGGGTTAGGGGACGGGGACGGTTTAGGGTCCAGGTGAGGGTACGTCAACGCTTTAGGGGGAGCGTACGTGTGAGGGCGCATGTGAGTGTCAGCGTACGGGTTAGGATTAGGGGACGGCTGAGAGTCAGCCTTCGGGGAAGTGTTAGGGTTAGGGTTCGGGCTAGGGTTAGGGTTAGGGGATGGGGATGGTTTAGGGTCCAGGTGAGGGTACGACAACGCTTTAGGGGGAGCGTACGTGTGAGGGCGCGGGTGAGTGTCAGCGTACGGGTTAGGATTAGGGGACGGGTGAGGGTCAGGCTTCGGGGAAGGGTTAGGGTTAGGGTTCGGGCTAGGGTTAGGGTTGGGGGACGGGGACGGTTTAGGGTCCAGGTGAGGGTAAGACAACGCTTTAGGGGGAGCGTACGTGTGAGGGCGCGGTTGTGTGTCAGCGTACGGGTTAGGATTAGGGGACGGGTGAGGGTCAGGCTTCGGGGAAGGGTTAGGTTTAGGGTTCAGGCTAGGGTTAGGGTTGGGGGACGGGGACGGTTTAGGGTCCAGGTGAGGGTAAGACAACGCTTTGGGGGGAGCGTACGTGTGAGGGCGCGGGTGACTGTCAGCGTACGGGTTAGGATTAGGGGACGGGTGAGGGTCAGGCTTCGGGGAAGGGTTAGGTTTAGGGTTCAGGCTAGGGTTAAGGTTAGGGGACGGGGACGGTTTAGGGTCCAGGTGAGGGTACGACAACGCTTTAGGGGGAGCGTACGTGTGAGGGCGCGGGTGAGTGTCAGCGTACGGGTTAGGATTAGGGGACGGGTGAGGGTCAGGCTTCGGGGAAGGGTTAGGGTTAGGGTTCGGGCTAGGGTTAGGGTTGGGGGACGGGGACGGTTTAGGGTCCAGGTGAGGGTAAGACAACGCTTTAGGGGGAGCGTACGTGTGAGGGCGCGGTTGAGTGTCAGCGTACGGGTTAGGATTAGGGGATGGCTGAGGGTCAGGCTTCGGGGAAGGGTTAGGGTTAGGGTTCGGGCTAGGGTTAGGGTTAGGGGACGGGGACGGTTTAGGGTCCAGGTGAGGGTACGACAACGCTTTAGGGGGAGCGTACGTGTGAGGGCGCGGGTGAGTGTCAGCGTACGGGTTAGGATTAGGGGACGGGTGAGGGTCAGGCTTCGGGGAAGGGTTAGGGTTAGGGTTCGGGCTAGGGTTAGGGTTAGGGGACGGGGACGGTTTAGGGTCCAGGTGAGGGTACGACAACGCCTTAAGGGGAGCGTACGTGTGAGGGCGCGGGTGAGTGTCAGCGTACGGGTTAGGATTAGGGGACGGCTGAGGGTCAGGCTTCGGGGAAGGGTTAGGGTTAGGGTTCGGGCTAGGGTTAGGGTTAGGGGACGGGGACGGTTTAGGGTCCACGTGAGGGTACGACAACGCTTTAGGGGGAGCGTACGTGTGAGGGCGCCGGTGAGTGTCAGCGTACGGGTTAGGATTAGGGGACGGGTGAGGGTCAGGCTTCGGGGAAGGGTTAGGGTTAGGGTTCGGGCTAGGGTTAGGGTTGGGGGACGGGGACGGTTTAGGGTCCAGGTGAGGGTAAGACAACGCTTTAGGGGGAGCGTACGTGTGAGGGCGCGGTTGAGTGTCAGCGTACGGGTTAGGATTAGGGGACGGGTGAGGGTCAGGCTTCGGGGAAGGGTTAGGTTTAGGGTTCAGGCTAGGGTTAGGGTTGGGGGACGGGGACGGTTTAGGGTCCAGGTGAGGGTAAGACAACGCTTTGGGGGGAGCGTACGTGTGAGGGCGCGGGTGACTGTCAGCGTACGGGTTAGGATTAGGGGACGGGTGAGGGTCAGGCTTCGGGGAAGGGTTAGGTTTAGGGTTCAGGCTAGGGTTAGGGTTAGGGGACGGGGACGGTTTAGGGTCCAGGTGAGGGTACGACAACGCTTTAGGGGGAGCGTACGTGTGAGGGCGCGGGTGAGTGTCAGCGTACGGGTTAGGATTAGGGGACGGGTGAGGGTCAGGCTTCGGGGAAGGGTTAGGGTTAGGGTTCGGGCTAGGGTTAGGGTTGGGGGACGGGGACGGTTTAGGGTCCAGGTGAGGGTAAGACAACGCTTTAGGGGGAGCGTACGTGTGAGGGCGCGGTTGAGTGTCAGCGTACGGGTTAGGATTAGGGGATGGCTGAGGGTCAGGCTTCGGGGAAGGGTTAGGGTTAGGGTTCGGGCTAGGGTTAGGGTTAGGGGACGGGGACGGTTTAGGGTCCAGGTGAGGGTACGACAACGCTTTAGGGGGAGCGTACGTGTGAGGGCGCATGTGAGTGTCAGCGTACGGGTTAGGATTAGGGGACGGCTGAGAGTCAGCCTTCGGGGAAGTGTTAGGGTTAGGGTTCGGGCTAGGGTTAGGGTTAGGGGATGGGGATGGTTTAGGGTCCAGGTGAGGGTACGACAACGCTTTAGGGGGAGCGTACGTGTGAGGGCGCGGGTGAGTGTCAGCGTACGGGTTAGGATTAGGGGACGGGTGAGGGTCAGGCTTCGGGGAAGGGTTAGGGTTAGGGTTCGGGCTAGGGTTAGGGTTGGGGGACGGGGACGGTTTAGGGTCCAGGTGAGGGTAAGACAACGCTTTAGGGGGAGCGTACGTGTGAGGGCGCGGTTGAGTGTCAGCGTACGGGTTAGGATTAGGGGACGGGTGAGGGTCAGGCTTCGGGGAAGGGTTAGGTTTAGGGTTCAGGCTAGGGTTAGGGTTGGGGGACGGGGACGGTTTAGGGTCCAGGTGAGGGTAAGACAACGCTTTGGGGGGAGCGTACGTGTGAGGGCGCGGGTGACTGTCAGCGTACGGGTTAGGATTAGGGGACGGGTGAGGGTCAGGCTTCGGGGAAGGGTTAGGTTTAGGGTTCAGGCTAGGGTTAGGGTTAGGGGACGGGGACGGTTTAGGGTCCAGGTGAGGGTACGACAACGCTTTAGGGGGAGCGTACGTGTGAGGGCGCGGGTGAGTGTCAGCGTACGGGTTAGGATTAGGGGACGGGTGAGGGTCAGGCTTCGGGGAAGGGTTAGGGTTAGGGTTCGGGCTAGGGTTAGGGTTGGGGGACGGGGACGGTTTAGGGTCCAGGTGAGGGTAAGACAACGCTTTAGGGGGAGCGTACGTGTGAGGGCGCGGTTGAGTGTCAGCGTACGGGTTAGGATTAGGGGATGGCTGAGGGTCAGGCTTCGGGGAAGGGTTAGGGTTAGGGTTCGGGCTAGGGTTAGGGTTAGGGGACGGGGACGGTTTAGGGTCCAGGTGAGGGTACGACAACGCTTTAGGGGGAGCGTACGTGTGAGGGCGCGGGTGAGTGTCAGCGTACGGGTTAGGATTAGGGGACGGGTGAGGGTCAGGCTTCGGGGAAGGGTTAGGGTTAGGGTTCGGGCTAGGGTTAGGGTTAGGGGACGGGGACGGTTTAGGGTCCAGGTGAGGGTACAACAACGCTTTAGGGGGAGCGTACGTGTGAGGGCGCCGGTGAGTATCAGCGTACGGGTTAGGATTAGGGGACGGGTGAGGGTCAGGCTTCGGGGAAGTGTTAGGGTTAGGGTTCGGGCTAGGGTTAGGGTTAGGGGACGGGGACGGTTTAGGGTCCAGGTGAGGGTACGACAACGCCTTAAGGGGAGCGTACGTGTGAGGGCGCGGGTGAGTATCAGCGTACGGGTTAGGATTAGGGGACGGGTGAGGGTCAGGCTTCGGGGAAGTGTTAGGGTTAGGGTTCGGGCTAGGGTTAGGGTTAGGGGACGGGGACGGTTTAGGGTCCAGGTGAGGGTACGACAACGCCTTAAGGGGAGCGTACGTGTGAGGGCGCGGGTGAGTGTCAGCGTACGGGTTAGGATTAGGGGACGGCTGAGGGTCAGGCTTCGGGGAAGGGTTAGGGTTAGGGTTCGGGCTAGGGTTAGGGTTAGGGGACGGGGACGGTTTAGGGTCCACGTGAGGGTACGACAACGCTTTAGGGGGAGCGTACGTGTGAGGGCGCCGGTGAGTGTCAGCGTACGGGTTAGGATTAGGGGACGGGTGAGGGTCAGGCTTCGGGGAAGTGTTAGGGTTAGGGTTCGGGCTAGGGTTAGGGTTAGGGGATGGGGACGGTTTAGGGTCCAGGTGAGGGTACGAAAACGCTTTAGGGGGAGCGTACGTGTGAGGGTGCGGGTGTGTGTCAGCGTACGGGTTAGGATTAGGGGACGTGTGAGGGTCAGGCTTCGGGGAAGGGTTAGGGTTAGGGTTCGGGCTAGGGTTAGGGTTAGGGGACGGGGACGGGTTAGGGTCCAGGTTAGGGTATGACAACGCTTTAGGGGGAGCCTACGTGTGAGGGCGCGGGTGAGTGTCAGCGTACGGGTTAGGATTAGGGGACGGCTGAGGGTCAGGCTTCGGGGAAGGGTTAGGGTTAGGGTTCGGGCTAGGGTTAGGGTTAGGGGACGGGGACGGTTTAGGGTCCACGTGAGGGTACGACAACGCTTTAGGGGGAGCGTACGTGTGAGGGCGCGGGTGAGTGTCAGCGTACGGGTTAGGATTAGGGGACGGGTGAGGGTCAGGCTTCGGGGAAGGGTTAGGTTTAGGGTTCAGGCTAGGGTTAGGGTTAGGGGACGGGGACGGTTTAGGGTCCAGGTGAGGGTACGACAACGCTTTAGGGGGAGCGTACGTGTGAGGGCGCGGGTGAGTGTCAGCGTACGGGTTAGGATTAGGGGACGGGTGAGGGTCAGGCTTCGGGGAAGGGTTAGGGTTAGGGTTCGGGCTAGGGTTAGGGTTGGGGGATGGGGACGGTTTAGGGTCCAGGTGAGGGTAAGACAACGCTTTAGGGGGAGCGTACGTGTGAGGGCGCGGTTGAGTGTCAGCGTACGGGTTAGGATTAGGGGATGGCTGAGGGTCAGGCTTCGGGGAAGGGTTAGGGTTAGGGTTCGGGCTAGGGTTAGGGTTAGGGGACGGGGACGGTTTAGGGTCCAGGTGAGGGTACGACAACGCTTTAGGGGGAGCGTACGTGTGAGGGCGCGGGTGAGTGTCAGCGTACGGGTTAGGATTAGGGGACGGGTGAGGGTCAGGCTTCGGGGAAGGGTTAGGGTTAGGGTTCGGGCTAGGGTTAGGGTTAGGGGACGGGGATGGTTTAGGGTCCAGGTGAGGGTACGACAACGCTTTAGGGGGAGCGTACGTGTGAGGGCGCCGGTGAGTATCAGCGTACGGGTTAGGATTAGGGGACGGGTGAGGGTCAGGCTTCGGGGAAGTGTTAGGGTTAGGGTTCGGGCTAGGGTTAGGGTTAGGGGACGGGGACGGTTTAGGGTCCAGGTGAGGGTACGACAACGCCTTAAGGGGAGCGTACGTGTGAGGGCGCGGGTGAGTGTCAGCGTACGGGTTAGGATTAGGGGACGGCTGAGGGTCAGGCTTCGGGGAAGGGTTAGGGTTAGGGTTCGGGCTAGGGTTAGGGTTAGGGGACGGGGACGGTTTAGGGTCCACGTGAGGGTACGACAACGCTTTAGGGGGAGCGTACGTGTGAGGGCGCCGGTGAGTGTCAGCGTACGGGTTAGGATTAGGGGACGGGTGAGGGTCAGGCTTCGGGGAAGGGTTAGGGTTAGGGTTCGGGCTAGGGTTAGGGTTGGGGGACGGGGACGGTTTAGGGTCCAGGTGAGGGTAAGACAACGCTTTAGGGGGAGCGTACGTGTGAGGGCGCGGTTGAGTGTCAGCGTACGGGTTAGGATTAGGGGACGGGTGAGGGTCAGGCTTCGGGGAAGGGTTAGGTTTAGGGTTCAGGCTAGGGTTAGGGTTGGGGGACGGGGACGGTTTAGGGTCCAGGTGAGGGTAAGACAACGCTTTGGGGGGAGCGTACGTGTGAGGGCGCGGGTGACTGTCAGCGTACGGGTTAGGATTAGGGGACGGGTGAGGGTCAGGCTTCGGGGAAGGGTTAGGTTTAGGGTTCAGGCTAGGGTTAGGGTTAGGGGACGGGGACGGTTTAGGGTCCAGGTGAGGGTACGACAACGCTTTAGGGGGAGCGTACGTGTGAGGGCGCGGGTGAGTGTCAGCGTACGGGTTAGGATTAGGGGACGGGTGAGGGTCAGGCTTCGGGGAAGGGTTAGGGTTAGGGTTCGGGCTAGGGTTAGGGTTGGGGGACGGGGACGGTTTAGGGTCCAGGTGAGGGTAAGACAACGCTTTAGGGGGAGCGTACGTGTGAGGGCGCGGTTGAGTGTCAGCGTACGGGTTAGGATTAGGGGATGGCTGAGGGTCAGGCTTCGGGGAAGGGTTAGGGTTAGGGTTCGGGCTAGGGTTAGGGTTAGGGGACGGGGACGGTTTAGGGTCCAGGTGAGGGTACGTCAACGCTTTAGGGGGAGCGTACGTGTGAGGGCGCATGTGAGTGTCAGCGTACGGGTTAGGATTAGGGGACGGCTGAGAGTCAGCCTTCGGGGAAGTGTTAGGGTTAGGGTTCGGGCTAGGGTTAGGGTTAGGGGATGGGGATGGTTTAGGGTCCAGGTGAGGGTACGACAACGCTTTAGGGGGAGCGTACGTGTGAGGGCGCGGGTGAGTGTCAGCGTACGGGTTAGGATTAGGGGACGGGTGAGGGTCAGGCTTCGGGGAAGGGTTAGGGTTAGGGTTCGGGCTAGGGTTAGGGTTGGGGGACGGGGACGGTTTAGGGTCCAGGTGAGGGTAAGACAACGCTTTAGGGGGAGCGTACGTGTGAGGGCGCGGTTGTGTGTCAGCGTACGGGTTAGGATTAGGGGACGGGTGAGGGTCAGGCTTCGGGGAAGGGTTAGGTTTAGGGTTCAGGCTAGGGTTAGGGTTGGGGGACGGGGACGGTTTAGGGTCCAGGTGAGGGTAAGACAACGCTTTGGGGGGAGCGTACGTGTGAGGGC
Organism: Orcinus orca; assembly: GCF_937001465.1. Lineage (NCBI taxonomy): Eukaryota > Metazoa > Chordata > Mammalia > Artiodactyla > Delphinidae > Orcinus > Orcinus orca. The sequence continues at coordinate 87,756 of NW_026044050.1, read as the reverse complement.
GCGGGTGACTGTCAGCGTACGGGTTAGGATTAGGGGACGGGTGAGGGTCAGGCTTCGGGGAAGGGTTAGGTTTAGGGTTCAGGCTAGGGTTAAGGTTAGGGGACGGGGACGGTTTAGGGTCCAGGTGAGGGTACGACAACGCTTTAGGGGGAGCGTACGTGTGAGGGCGCGGGTGAGTGTCAGCGTACGGGTTAGGATTAGGGGACGGGTGAGGGTCAGGCTTCGGGGAAGGGTTAGGGTTAGGGTTCGGGCTAGGGTTAGGGTTGGGGGACGGGGACGGTTTAGGGTCCAGGTGAGGGTAAGACAACGCTTTAGGGGGAGCGTACGTGTGAGGGCGCGGTTGAGTGTCAGCGTACGGGTTAGGATTAGGGGATGGCTGAGGGTCAGGCTTCGGGGAAGGGTTAGGGTTAGGGTTCGGGCTAGGGTTAGGGTTAGGGGACGGGGACGGTTAGGGTCCAGGTGAGGGTACGACAACGCTTTAGGGGGAGCGTACGTGTGAGGGCGCGGGTGAGTGTCAGCGTACGGGTTGGGATTAGGGGACGGGTGAGGGTCAGGCTTCGGGGAAGGGTTAGGGTTAGGGTTCGGGCTAGGGTTAGGGTTAGGGGACGGGGACGGTTTAGGGTCCAGGTGAGGGTACGACAACGCTTTAGGGGGAGCGTACGTGTGAGGGCGCGGGTGAGTGTCAGCGTACGGGTTAGGATTAGGGGACGGGTGAGGGTCAGGCTTCGGGGAAGGGTTAGGGTTAGGGTTCGGGCTAGGGTTAGGGTTAGGGGACGGGGACAGTTTAGGGTCCAGGTGAGGGTACGACAACGCTTTAGGGGGAGCGTACGTGTGAGGGCGCGGGTGAGTGTCAGCGTACGGGTTGGGATTAGGGGACGGGTGAAGGTCAGGTTTCGGGGAAGGGTTAGGGTTAGGGTTCGGGCTAGGGTTAGGCTTAGGGGACGGGGACGGTTTAGGGTCCAGGTGAGGGTACGACAACGCTTTAGGGGGAGCGTACGTGTGAGCGCGCGGGTGAGTGTCAGCGTACGGGTTAGGATTAGGGGACGGGTGAGAGTCAGGCTTCGGGGAAGTGTTAGGGTTAGGGTTCGGGCTAGGTTTAGGGTTAGGGGACGGGGACGGTTTAGGGTCCAGGTGAGGGTACGACAATGCTTTAGGGGGAGCGTACGTGTGAGGGCGCGGGTGAGTGTCAGCGTACGGGTTAGGATTAGGGGACGGGTGAGGGTCAGGCTTCGGGGAAGGGTTAGGGTTAGGGTTCGGGCTAGGGTTAGGGTTAGGGGACGGGGACGGTTTAGGGTCCAGGTGAGGGTACGACAACGCTTTAGGGGGAGCGTACGTGTGAGGGCGCGGGTGAGTGTCAGCGTACGGGTTAGGATTAGGGGACGGGTGAGGGTCAGGCTTCGGGGAAGGGTTAGGGTTAGGGTTCGGGCTAGGGTTAGGGTTAGGGGACGGGGACGGTTTACAGTCCAGGTGAGGGTACGACAACGCTTTAGGGGGAGCGTACGTGTGAGGGCGCGGGTGAGTGTCAGCGTACGGGTTAGGATTAGGGGACGGGTGAGGGTCAGGCTTCGGGAAAGGGTTAGGGTTAGGGTTCGGGCTAGGGTTAGGGTTAGGGGACGGGGACGGCTTAGGGTCCAGGTGAGGGTACGACAACGCTTTAGGGGGAGCGTACGTGTGAGGGCGCGGGTGAGTGTCAGCGTACGGGTTAGGATTAGGGGACGGGTGAGGTTCAGGCTTCGGGGAAGGGTTAGGGTTAGGGTTCGGGCTAGGTTTAGGGTTAGGGGACGGGGACGGCTTAGGGTCCAGGTGAGGGTACGACAACGCTTTAGGGGGAGCGTACGTGTGAGGGCGCGGGTGAGTGTCAGCGTACGGGTTAGGATTAGGGGACGGGTGAGTGTCACCCTTCGGGGAAGGGTTAGGGTTAGGGTTCGGGCTAGGGTTAGGGTTAGGGGACGAGGATGGCTTAGGGTCCAGGTGAGGGTACGACAACGCTTTAGGGGGAGCGTACGTGTGAGGGCGTGGGTGAGTGTCAGCGTACGGTTTAGGATTAGGGGATGGGTGAGGGTCAGGCTTCGGGGAAGGGTTAGGGTTAGGGTTCGGGCTAGGGTTAGGGTTAGGGGACGGGGACGGTTTAGGGTCCAGGTGAGGGTACGACAACGCTTTAGGGGGAGCGTACGTGTGAGGGCGCATGTGAGTGTCAGCGTACGGGTTAGGATTAGGGGACGGCTGAGAGTCAGCCTTCGGGGAAGTGTTAGGGTTAGGGTTCGGGCTAGGGTTAGGGTTAGGGGATGGGGATGGTTTAGGGTCCAGGTGAGGGTACGACAACGCTTTAGGGGGAGCGTACGTGTGAGGGCGCGGGTGAGTGTCAGCGTACGGGTTAGGATTAGGGGACGGGTGAGGGTCAGGCTTCGGGGAAGGGTTAGGGTTAGGGTTCGGGCTAGGGTTAGGGTTGGGGGACGGGGACGGTTTAGGGTCCAGGTGAGGGTAAGACAACGCTTTAGGGGGAGCGTACGTGTGAGGGCGCGGTTGAGTGTCAGCGTACGGGTTAGGATTAGGGGATGGCTGAGGGTCAGGCTTCGGGGAAGGGTTAGGGTTAGGGTTCGGGCTAGGGTTAGGGTTAGGGGACGGGGACGGTTTAGGGTCCAGGTGAGGGTACGACAACGCTTTAGGGGGAGCGTACGTGTGAGGGCGCGGGTGAGTGTCAGCGTACGGGTTAGGATTAGGGGACGGGTGAGGGTCAGGCTTCGGGGAAGGGTTAGGGTTAGGGTTCGGGCTAGGGTTAGGGTTAGGGGACGGGGACGGTTTAGGGTCCAGGTGAGGGTACGACAACGCTTTAGGGGGAGCGTACGTGTGAGGGCGCCGGTGAGTATCAGCGTACGGGTTAGGATTAGGGGACGGGTGAGGGTCAGGCTTCGGGGAAGTGTTAGGGTTAGGGTTCGGGCTAGGGTTAGGGTTAGGGGACGGGGACGGTTTAGGGTCCAGGTGAGGGTACGACAACGCCTTAAGGGGAGCGTACGTGTGAGGGCGCGGGTGAGTGTCAGCGTACGGGTTAGGATTAGGGGACGGCTGAGGGTCAGGCTTCGGGGAAGGGTTAGGGTTAGGGTTCGGGCTAGGGTTAGGGTTAGGGGACGGGGACGGTTTAGGGTCCACGTGAGGGTACGACAACGCTTTAGGGGGAGCGTACGTGTGAGGGCGCCGGTGAGTGTCAGCGTACGGGTTAGGATTAGGGGACGGGTGAGGGTCAGGCTTCGGGGAAGTGTTAGGGTTAGGGTTCGGGCTAGGGTTAGGGTTAGGGGATGGGGACGGTTTAGGGTCCAGGTGAGGGTACGAAAACGCTTTAGGGGGAGCGTACGTGTGAGGGTGCGGGTGTGTGTCAGCGTACGGGTTAGGATTAGGGGACGTGTGAGGGTCAGGCTTCGGGGAAGGGTTAGGGTTAGGGTTCGGGCTAGGGTTAGGGTTAGGGGACGGGGACGGGTTAGGGTCCAGGTTAGGGTATGACAACGCTTTAGGGGGAGCCTACGTGTGAGGGCGCGGGTGAGTGTCAGCGTACGGGTTAGGATTAGGGGACGGGTGAGGGTCAGGCTTCGGGGAAGGGTTAGGGTTAGGGTTCGGGCTAGGGTTAGGGTTAGGGGACGGGGACGGCTTAGGGTCCAGGTGAGGGTACGACAACGCTTTAGGGGGAGCGTACGTGTGAGGGCGCGGGTGAGTGTCAGCGTACGGGTTAGGATTAGGGGACGGGTGAGGTTCAGGCTTCGGGGAAGGGTTAGGGTTAGGGTTCGGGCTAGGTTTAGGGTTAGGGGACGGGGACGGCTTAGGGTCCAGGTGAGGGTACGACAACGCTTTAGGGGGAGCGTACGTGTGAGGGCGCGGGTGAGTGTCAGCGTACGGGTTAGGATTAGGGGACGGGTGAGTGTCACCCTTCGGGGAAGGGTTAGGGTTAGGGTTCGGGCTAGGGTTAGGGTTAGGGGACGAGGATGGCTTAGGGTCCAGGTGAGGGTACGACAACGCTTTAGGGGGAGCGTACGTGTGAGGGCGTGGGTGAGTGTCAGCGTACGGTTTAGGATTAGGGGATGGGTGAGGGTCAGGCTTCGGGGAAGGGTTAGGGTTAGGGTTCGGGCTAGGGTTAGGGTTAGGGGACGGGGACGGTTTAGGGTCCAGGTGAGGGTACGACAACGCTTTAGGGGGAGCGTACGTGTGAGGGCGCATGTGAGTGTCAGCGTACGGGTTAGGATTAGGGGACGGCTGAGAGTCAGCCTTCGGGGAAGTGTTAGGGTTAGGGTTCGGGCTAGGGTTAGGGTTAGGGGATGGGGATGGTTTAGGGTCCAGGTGAGGGTACGACAACGCTTTAGGGGGAGCGTACGTGTGAGGGCGCGGGTGAGTGTCAGCGTACGGGTTAGGATTAGGGGACGGGTGAGGGTCAGGCTTCGGGGAAGGGTTAGGGTTAGGGTTCGGGCTAGGGTTAGGGTTGGGGGACGGGGACGGTTTAGGGTCCAGGTGAGGGTAAGACAACGCTTTAGGGGGAGCGTACGTGTGAGGGCGCGGTTGAGTGTCAGCGTACGGGTTAGGATTAGGGGATGGCTGAGGGTCAGGCTTCGGGGAAGGGTTAGGGTTAGGGTTCGGGCTAGGGTTAGGGTTAGGGGACGGGGACGGTTTAGGGTCCAGGTGAGGGTACGACAACGCTTTAGGGGGAGCGTACGTGTGAGGGCGCGGGTGAGTGTCAGCGTACGGGTTAGGATTAGGGGACGGGTGAGGGTCAGGCTTCGGGGAAGGGTTAGGGTTAGGGTTCGGGCTAGGGTTAGGGTTAGGGGACGGGGACGGTTTAGGGTCCAGGTGAGGGTACGACAACGCTTTAGGGGGAGCGTACGTGTGAGGGCGCCGGTGAGTATCAGCGTACGGGTTAGGATTAGGGGACGGGTGAGGGTCAGGCTTCGGGGAAGTGTTAGGGTTAGGGTTCGGGCTAGGGTTAGGGTTAGGGGACGGGGACGGTTTAGGGTCCAGGTGAGGGTACGACAACGCCTTAAGGGGAGCGTACGTGTGAGGGCGCGGGTGAGTGTCAGCGTACGGGTTAGGATTAGGGGACGGCTGAGGGTCAGGCTTCGGGGAAGGGTTAGGGTTAGGGTTCGGGCTAGGGTTAGGGTTAGGGGACGGGGACGGTTTAGGGTCCACGTGAGGGTACGACAACGCTTTAGGGGGAGCGTACGTGTGAGGGCGCCGGTGAGTGTCAGCGTACGGGTTAGGATTAGGGGACGGGTGAGGGTCAGGCTTCGGGGAAGTGTTAGGGTTAGGGTTCGGGCTAGGGTTAGGGTTAGGGGATGGGGACGGTTTAGGGTCCAGGTGAGGGTACGAAAACGCTTTAGGGGGAGCGTACGTGTGAGGGTGCGGGTGTGTGTCAGCGTACGGGTTAGGATTAGGGGACGTGTGAGGGTCAGGCTTCGGGGAAGGGTTAGGGTTAGGGTTCGGGCTAGGGTTAGGGTTAGGGGACGGGGACGGGTTAGGGTCCAGGTTAGGGTATGACAACGCTTTAGGGGGAGCCTACGTGTGAGGGCGCGGGTGAGTGTCAGCGTACGGGTTAGGATTAGGGGAAGGGTGAGGGTCAGGCTTCGGGGAAGGGTTAGGGTTAGGGTTCGGGCTAGGGTTAGGGTTAGGGGACGGGGACGGTTTAGGGTCCAGGTGAGGGTACGACAACGCTTTAGGGGGAGCGTACGTGTGAGGGCGCGGGTGAGTGTCAGCGTATGGGTTAGGATTAGGGGACGGGTGAGGGTCAGGCTTCGGGGAACGGTTAGGGTTAGGGTTCGGGCTAGGGTTAGGGTTAGGGGACGGGGACGGTTTAGGGTCCAGGTGAGGGTACGACAACGCTTTAGGGGGAGCGTACGTGTGAGGGCGCGGTTGAGTGTCAGCTTAAGGGTTAGGATTAGGGGACGGGTGAGGGTCAGGCTTCGGGGAATGGTTAGGGTTAGGGTTCGGGCTAGGGTTAGGGTTAGGGGACGGGGACGGTTTAGGGTCCAGGTGAGGGTACGACAACGCTTTAGGGGGAGCGTACGTGTGAGGGCGCGGGTGAGTGTCAGCTTATGGGTTAGGATTAGGGGACGGGTGAGGGTCAGGCTTCGGGGTAGGGTTAGGGTTAGGGTTCGGGCTAGGGTTAGGGTTAGGGGACAGGGACGGTTTAGGGTCCAGGTGAGGGTACGACAACGCTTTAGGGGGAGCGTACGTGTGAGGGCGCGGGTGAATGTCAGCGTACGGGTTAGGATTAGGGGACGGGTGAGGGTCAGGCTTCGGGGAAGGGTTAGGGTTAGGGTTCGGGCTAGGGTTAGGGTTAGGGGACTGGGATGGTTTAGGGTTCAGGTGAAGGTACGACAACGCTTTAGGGGGAGCGTACGTGTGAGGGCGCGGGTGAGTGTCAGCGTACGGGTTAGGATTAGGGGAAGGGTGAGTGTCACCCTTCGGGGAAGGGTTAGGGTTAGGGTTCGGGCTAGGGTTAGGGTTAGGGGACGAGGATGGCTTAGGGTCCAGGTGAGGGTACGACAACGCTTTAGGGGGAGCGTACGTGTGAGGGCGTGGGTGAGTGTCAGCGTACGGTTTAGGATTAGGGGATGGGTGAGGGTCAGGCTTCGGGGAAGGGTTAGGGTTAGGGTTCGGGCTAGGGTTAGGGTTAGGGGACGGGGACGGTTTAGGGTCCAGGTGAGGGTACGACAACGCTTTAGGGGGAGCGTACGTGTGAGGGCGCATGTGAGTGTCAGCGTACGGGTTAGGATTAGGGGACGGCTGAGAGTCAGCCTTCGGGGAAGTGTTAGGGTTAGGGTTCGGGCTAGGGTTAGGGTTAGGGGATGGGGATGGTTTAGGGTCCAGGTGAGGGTACGACAACGCTTTAGGGGGAGCGTACGTGTGAGGGCGCGGGTGAGTGTCAGCGTACGGGTTAGGATTAGGGGACGGGTGAGGGTCAGGCTTCGGGGAAGTGTTAGGGTTAGGGTTCGGGCTAGGGTTAGGGTTAGGGGACGGGGACGGTTTAGGGTCCAGGTGAGGGTACGACAACGCCTTAAGGGGAGCGTACGTGTGAGGGCGCGGGTGAGTGTCAGCGTACGGGTTAGGATTAGGGGACGGCTGAGGGTCAGGCTTCGGGGAAGGGTTAGGGTTAGGGTTCGGGCTAGGGTTAGGGTTAGGGGACGGGGACGGTTTAGGGTCCACGTGAGGGTACGACAACGCTTTAGGGGGAGCGTACGTGTGAGGGCGCCGGTGAGTGTCAGCGTACGGGTTAGGATTAGGGGACGGGTGAGGGTCAGGCTTCGGGGAAGTGTTAGGGTTAGGGTTCGGGCTAGGGTTAGGGTTAGGGGATGGGGACGGTTTAGGGTCCAGGTGAGGGTACGAAAACGCTTTAGGGGGAGCGTACGTGTGAGGGTGCGGGTGTGTGTCAGCGTACGGGTTAGGATTAGGGGACGTGTGAGGGTCAGGCTTCGGGGAAGGGTTAGGGTTAGGGTTCGGGCTAGGGTTAGGGTTAGGGGACGGGGACGGGTTAGGGTCCAGGTTAGGGTATGACAACGCTTTAGGGGGAGCCTACGTGTGAGGGCGCGGGTGAGTGTCAGCGTACGGGTTAGGATTAGGGGAAGGGTGAGGGTCAGGCTTCGGGGAAGGGTTAGGGTTAGGGTTCGGGCTAGGGTTAGGGTTAGGGGACGGGGACGGTTTAGGGTCCAGGTGAGGGTACGACAACGCTTTAGGGGGAGCGTACGTGTGAGGGCGCGGGTGAGTGTCAGCGTATGGGTTAGGATTAGGGGACGGGTGAGGGTCAGGCTTCGGGGAACGGTTAGGGTTAGGGTTCGGGCTAGGGTTAGGGTTAGGGGACGGGGACGGTTTAGGGTCCAGGTGAGGGTACGACAACGCTTTAGGGGGAGCGTACGTGTGAGGGCGCGGTTGAGTGTCAGCTTAAGGGTTAGGATTAGGGGACGGGTGAGGGTCAGGCTTCGGGGAATGGTTAGGGTTAGGGTTCGGGCTAGGGTTAGGGTTAGGGGACGGGGACGGTTTAGGGTCCAGGTGAGGGTACGACAACGCTTTAGGGGGAGCGTACGTGTGAGGGCGCGGGTGAGTGTCAGCTTATGGGTTAGGATTAGGGGACGGGTGAGGGTCAGGCTTCGGGGTAGGGTTAGGGTTAGGGTTCGGGCTAGGGTTAGGGTTAGGGGACAGGGACGGTTTAGGGTCCAGGTGAGGGTACGACAACGCTTTAGGGGGAGCGTACGTGTGAGGGCGCGGGTGAATGTCAGCGTACGGGTTAGGATTAGGGGACGGGTGAGGGTCAGGCTTCGGGGAAGGGTTAGGGTTAGGGTTCGGGCTAGGGTTAGGGTTAGGGGACTGGGATGGTTTAGGGTTCAGGTGAAGGTACGACAACGCTTTAGGGGGAGCGTACGTGTGAGGGCGCGGGTGAGTGTCAGCGTACGGGTTAGGATTAGGGGACGGGTGAGTGTCACCCTTCGGGGAAGGGTTAGGGTTAGGGTTCGGGCTAGGGTTAGGGTTAGGGGACGAGGATGGCTTAGGGTCCAGGTGAGGGTACGACAACGCTTTAGGGGGAGCGTACGTGTGAGGGCGTGGGTGAGTGTCAGCGTACGGTTTAGGATTAGGGGATGGGTGAGGGTCAGGCTTCGGGGAAGGGTTAGGGTTAGGGTTCGGGCTAGGGTTAGGGTTAGGGGACGGGGACGGTTTAGGGTCCAGGTGAGGGTACGACAACGCTTTAGGGGGAGCGTACGTGTGAGGGCGCATGTGAGTGTCAGCGTACGGGTTAGGATTAGGGGACGGCTGAGAGTCAGCCTTCGGGGAAGTGTTAGGGTTAGGGTTCGGGCTAGGGTTAGGGTTAGGGGATGGGGATGGTTTAGGGTCCAGGTGAGGGTACGACAACGCTTTAGGGGGAGCGTACGTGTGAGGGCGCGGGTGAGTGTCAGCGTACGGGTTAGGATTAGGGGACGGGTGAGGGTCAGGCTTCGGGGAAGGGTTAGGGTTAGGGTTCGGGCTAGGGTTAGGGTTGGGGGACGGGGACGGGTTTAGGGTCCAGGTGAGGGTAAGACAACGCTTTAGGGGGAGCGTACGTGTGAGGGCGCGGTTGAGTGTCAGCGTACGGGTTAGGATTAGGGGATGGCTGAGGGTCAGGCTTCGGGGAAGGGTTAGGGTTAGGGTTCGGGCTAGGGTTAGGGTTAGGGGACGGGGATGGTTTAGGGTCCAGGTGAGGGTACGACAACGCTTTAGGGGGAGCGTACGTGTGCGGGGCGCGGGTGAGTGTCAGCGTACGGGTTAGGATTAGGGGACGGGTGAGGGTCAGGCTTCGGGGAAGGGTTAGGGTTAGGGTTCGGGCTAGGGTTAGGGTTAGGGGACGGGGACGGTTTAGGGTCCAGGTGAGGGTACGACAACGCTTTAGGGGGAGCGTACGTGTGAGGGCGCGGGTGAGTGTCAGCGTACGGGTTAGGATTAGGGGACGGGTGAGGGTCAGGCTTCGGGGAAGGGTTAGGGTTAGGGTTCGGGCTAGGGTTAGGGTTAGGGGACGGGGACGGTTTACGGTCCAGGTGAGGGTACGACAACGCTTTAGGGGGAGCGTACGTGTGAGGGCGCGGGGTGAGTGTCAGCGTACGGGTTAGGATTAGGGGACGGGTGAGGGTCAGGCTTCGGGGAAGGGTTAGGGTTAGGGTTCGGGCTAGGGTTAGGGTTAGGGGACGGGGACGGCTTAGGGTCCAGGTGAGGGTACGACAACGCTTTAGGGGGAGCGTATGTGTGAGGGCGCGGTTGACTGTCAGCGTAAGGGTTAGGATTAGGGGACGGGTGAGGGTCAGGCTTCGGGGAAGGGTTAGGGTTAGGGTTCGGGCTAGGGTTAGGGTTAGGGGACGGGGACGGTTTAGGGTCCAGGTGAGGGTACGACAACGCTTTAGGGCGAGCGTACGTGTGAGGACACGGGTGAGTGTCAGCGTACGGGTTAGGATTAGGGGACGGCTGAGGGTCAGGCTTCGGGGAAGGGTTAGTGTTAGGGTTCGGGCTAGGGTTAGGGTTGGGGGACGGGGACGGTTTAGGGTCCAGGTGAGGGTACGACAACGCTTTAGGGGGAGCGTACGTGTGAGGGCGCGGGTGAGTGTCAGAGTACGGGTTAGGATTAGGGGACGGGTGAGGGTCAGGCTTCGGGGAAGGGTTAGGGTTAGGGTTCGGGCTAGGGTTAGGGTTAGGGGACGGGGACGGTTTAGGGTCCAGGTGAGGGTACGACAACGCTTTAGGGGGAGCGTACGTGTGACGGGGCGGGTGAGTGTCAGCGTACGGGTTAGGATTAGGGGACGGGTGGGGGTCAGGCTTCGGGGAAGGGTTAGGGTTAGGGTTCGGGCTAGGGTTAGGGTTAGGGGACGGGGACGGTTTAGGGTCCAGGTGAGGGTACGACAACGCTTTAGGGGGAGCGTACGTGTGAGGGCGCGGGTGAGTGTCAGCGTACGGGTTAGGATTAGGGGACGGGTGAGGGTCAGGCTTCGGGGAAGGGTTAGGGTTAGGGTTCGGGCTAGGGTTAGGGTTAGGGGACGGGGACGGTTTAGGGTCCAGGTGAGGGTACGACAACGCTTTAGGGGGAGCGTATGTGTGAGGGCACGGGTGAGTGTCAGCGTATGGGTTAGGATTAGGGGACGGGTGAGGGTCAGGCTTCGGGGAAGGGTTAGGGTTAGGGTTCGGGCTAGGGTTAGGGTTAGGGGACGAGGACGGCTTAGGGTCCAGGTGAGGGTACGACAACGCTTTAGAGGGAGCGTACGTGTGAGGGCGCGGGTGAGTGTCAGCGTACGGTTTAGGATTAGGGGACGGGTGAGGGTCAGGCTTCGGGGAAGGGTTAGGGTTAGGGTTCGGGCTAGGGTTAGGGTTAGGGGACGGGGACGGTTTAGGGTCCAGGTGAGAGTACGACAACGCTTTAGGGGGAGCGTACGTGTGAGGGCACGGTTGAGTGTCAGCGTAAGGGTTAGGATTAGGGGACGGGTGAGGGTCAGGCTTCGGGGAAGGGTTAGGGTTAGGGTTCGGGCTAGGGTTAGGGTTAGGGGACGGGGACTGTTTAGGGTCCAGGTGAGGGTACGACAACGCTTTAGGGGGAGCGTACGTGTGCGGGCGCGGGTGAGTGTCAGCATACGGGTTAGGATTAGGGGACGGCTGAGGGTCAGACTTCGGGGAAGGGTTAGGGTTAGGGTTCGGGCTAGTGTTAGGGTTAGGAGACGGGGACGGTTTAGGGTCCAGGTGAGGGTACGACAACGCTTTAGGGGGAGCGTACGTGTGAGGGCGCGGGTGAGTGTCAGCGTACGGGTTAGGATTAGGGGACGGCTGAGAGTCAGGCTTCGGGGAAGGGTTAGGGTTAGGGTTCGGGCTAGGGTTAGGGTTAGGGGACGGGGACGGTTTAGGGTCCAGGTGAGGGTACGACAACGCTTTAGGGGGAGCGTACGTGTGAGGGCGCGGGTGAGTGTCAGCGTACGGGTTAGGATTAGGGGACGGGTGAGGGTCAGGCTTCGGGGAAGTGTTAGGGTTAGGGTTCGGGCTAGGGTTAGGGTTAGGGGACGGGGACGGTTTAGGGTCCAGGTGAGGGTACGACAACGCTTTAGGGGGAGCGTACGTGTGAGGGCGCGGGTGAGTGTCAGCGTACGGGTTAGGATTAGGGGACGGGTGAGGGTCAGGCTTCGGGGAAGAGTTAGGGTTAGGGTTCGGGCTAGGGTTAGGGTTAGGGGATGGGGACGGTTTAGGGTCCAGGTGAAAGTACGACAACGCTTTAGGGGGAGCGTACGTGTGAGGGCGCGGGTGAGTGTCAGCGTACGGGTTAGGATTAGGGGACGGCTGAGGGTCAGGCTTCGGGGAAGGGTTAGGGTTAGGGTTCGGGCTAGGGTTAGGGTTAGGGGACGGGGACGGTTTAGGGTCCAGGTGAGGGTACGACAACACTTTAGGGGGAGCGTACGTGTGAGGGTGCGGGTGAGTGTCAGCGTACGGGTTAGGATTAGGGGACGGCTGAGGGTCAGGCTTCGGGGAAGGGTTAGGGTTAGGGTTCGGGCTAGGGTAAGGGTTAGGGGACGGGGACGGTTTAGGGTCCAGGTGAGGGTACGACAACGCTTTAGGGGGAGCGTATGTGTGAGGGCGTGGGTGAGTGTCAGCGTACGGGTTAGGATTAGGGGACGGGTGAGGGTCAGGCTTCGGGGAATGGTTAGGGTTAGGGTTCGGGCTAGGGTTAGGGTTAGGGGACGGGGACGGTTTAGGGTCCAGGTGAGGGTACGACAACGCTTTAGGGGGAGCGTACGTGTGAGGGCGCGGGTGAGTGTCAGCGTACGGGTTAGGATTAGGGGACGGGTGAGTGTCACCCTTCGGGGAAGGGTTAGGGTTAGGGTTCGGGCTAGGGTTAGGGTTAGGGGACGAGGATGGCTTAGGGTCCAGGTGAGGGTACGACAACGCTTTAGGGGGAGCGTACGTGTGAGGGCGTGGGTGAGTGTCAGCGTACGGTTTAGGATTAGGGGATGGGTGAGGGTCAGGCTTCGGGGAAGGGTTAGGGTTAGGGTTCGGGCTAGGGTTAGGGTTAGGGGACGGGGACGGTTTAGGGTCCAGGTGAGGGTTCGACAACGCTTTAGGGGGAGCGTACGTGTGAGGGCGCATGTGAGTGTCAGCGTACGGGTTAGGATTAGGGGACGGCTGAGAGTCAGCCTTCGGGGAAGTGTTAGGGTTAGGGTTCGGGCTAGGGTTAGGGTTAGGGGACGGGGATGGTTTAGGGTCCAGGTGAGGGTACGACAACGCTTTAGGGGGAGCGTACGTGTGAGGGCGCGGGTGAGTGTCAGCGTACGGGTTAGGATTAGGGGACGGGTGAGGGTCAGGCTTCGGGGAAGGGTTAGGGTTAGGGTTCGGGCTAGGGTTAGGGTTGGGGGACGGGGACGGTTTAGGGTCCAGGTGAGGGTACGACAACGCTTTAGGGGGAGCGTACGTGTGAGGGCGCGGTTGAGTGTCAGCGTACGGGTTAGGATTAGGGGACGGCTGAGGGTCAGGCTTCGGGGAAGGGTTAGGGTTAGGGTTCGGGCTAGGGTTAGGGTTAGGGGACGGGGACGGTATAGGGTCCAGGTGAGGGTACGACAACGCTTTAGGGGGAGTGTACGTGTGAGGGCGCGGGTGAGTGTCAGCGTACGGGTTAGGATTAGGGGACGGGTGAGGGTCAGGCTTCGGGGAAGGGTTAGGGTTAGGGTTCGGGCTAGGGTTAGGGTTAGGGGACGGGGATGGTTTAGGGTCCAGGTGAGCGTAAGACAACGCTTTAGGGGGAGCCTACGTGTGAAGGGGCGGGTGAGTGTCAGCGTACGGGTTAGGATTAGGGGACGGGTGAGGGTCAGGCTTCGGGGAATGGTTAGGGTTAGGGTTCGGGATAGGGTTAGGGTTAGGGGATGGGGACGGTTTAGGGTCCAGGTGAGGGTACGACAACGCTTTAGGGGGAGCCTACGTGTGAGGGCGCGGGTGAGTGTCAGCGTACGGTTTAGGATTAGGGGACCGGTGAGGGTCAGGCTTCGGGGAAGGGTTAGGGTTAGGGTTCGGGCTAGGGTTAGGGTTAGGGGACGGGGACGGTTTAGGGTACAGGTGAGGGTACGACAACGCTTTAGGGGGAGCGTACGTGTGAGGGCGCGGGTGAGTGTCAGCGTACGGGTTAGGATTAGGGGACGGGTGAGGGTCAGGCTTCGGGGAAGGGTTAGGGTTAGGGTTCGGGCTAGGGTTAGGGTTAGGGGACGGGGACGGTTTAGGGTCCAGGTGAGGGTACGACAACGCTTTAGGGGGAGCGTACGTGTGAGGGCGCGGGTGAGTGTCAGCGTATGGGTTAGGATTAGGGGACGGGTGAGGATCAGGCTTCGGGGAAGGGTTAGGGTTAGGGTTCGGGCTAGGGTTAGGTTTAGGGGACGGGGACGGCTTAGGGTCCAGGTGAGGGTACGACAACGCTTTAGGGGGAGCGTACGTGTGAGGGGGCGGGTGAGTGTCAGTGTACGGGTTAGGATTAGGGGACGGCTGAGGGTCAGGCTTCGGGGAAGGGTTAGGGTTAGGGTTCGGGCTAGGGTTAGGGGACGGGGACGGTTTAGGGTCCAGGTGAGGGTACGACAACGCTTTAGGGGGAGCGTACGTCTGAGGGCGCGGGTGAGTGTCAGCGTACCGGTTAGGATTAGGGGACGGGTGAGGGTCAGGCTTCGGGGAAGGGTTAGGGTTAGGGTTCGGGCTAGGGTTAGGGTTAGGAGACGGGGATGGTTTAGGGTCCAGGTGAAGGTACGACAACGCTTTAGGGGGAGCGTACGTGTGAGGGCGCGGGTGAGTGTCAGCGTACGGGTTAGGATTAGGGGACGGGTGAGTGTCAGGCTTCGGGGAAGGGTTAGGGTTAGGGTTCGGGCTAGGGTTAGGGTTAGGGGACGGGGACGGTTTAGGGTCCAGGTGAGGGTACGACAACGCTTTAGGGGGAGCGTACGTGTGAGGGCGCGGGTGAGTGTCAGCGTACGGGTTAGGATTAGGGGACGGGTGAGGGTCAGGCTTCGGGGAAGTGTTAGGGTTAGGGTTCGGGCTAGGGTTAGGGTTAGGGGACGGGGACGGTTTAGGGTCCAGGTGAGGGTAAGACAACGCTTTCGGGGGAGCCTACGTGTGAGGGCGCGGGTGAGTGTCAGCGTACGGGTTAGGATTAGGTGACGGGTGAGGGTCAGGCTTCGGGGAAGGGTTAGGGTAAGGGTTCGGGCTAGGGTTAGAGTTAGGGGACGGGGACGCTTTAGGGTCCAGGTGAGGGTACGACAACGCTTTAGGGGGAGCGTACGTGTGAGGGCGCGGGTGAGTGTCAGCGTACGGGTTAGGATTAGGGGACGGGTGAGGGTCAGGCTTCGGGGAAGGGTTAGGGTTAGAGTTCGGGCTAGGGTTAGGGTTAGGGGACGGGGACGGTTTAGGGTCCAGGTGAGGGTACGACAACGCTTTAGGGGGAGCGTATGTGTGAGGGCGTGGGTGAGTGTCAGCGTACGGGTTAGGATTAGGGGACGGGTGAGGGTCAGGCTTCGGGGAATGGTTAGGGTTAGGGTTCGGGCTAGGGTTAGGGTTAGGGGACGGGGACGGTTTAGGGTCCAGGTGAGGGTACGACAACGCTTTAGGGGGAGCCTACGTGTGAGGGCGCGGGTGAGTGTCAGCGAACGGGTTAGGATTAGGGGACCGGTGAGGGTCAGGCTTCGGGGAAGGGTTAGGGTTAGGGTTCGGGCTAGGGTTAGGCTTAGGGGACGGGGACGGTTTAGGGTCCAGGTGAGGGTACGACAACGCTTTAGGGGGAGCGTACGTGTGAGGGCGCGGGTGAGTGTCAGCGTACGGGTTAGGATTAGGGGACGGGTGAGGGTCAGGCTTCGGGGAAGTGTTAGGGTTAGGGTTCGGGCTAGGGTTAGGGTTAGGGGACGGGGACGGTTTAGGGTCCAGGTGAGTGTACGACAATGCTTTTAGGGGAGCGTATGTGTGAGGGCGCGGGTGAGTGTCAGCGTATGGGTTAGGATTAGGGGACGGGTGAGGGTCAGGCTTCAGGGAAGGGTTAGGGTTAGGGTTCGGGCTAGGGTTAGGGTTAGGGGACGGGGACGGCTTAGGGTCCAGGTGAGGGTACGACAACACTTTAGGGGGAGCGTACGTGTGAGGGCGCGGTTGAGTGTCAGCGTAAGGGTTAGGATTAGGGGACGGGTGAGGGTCAGGCTTCGGGGAAGGGTTAGGGTTAGGGTTCGGGCTAGGGTTAGGGTTAGGGGACGGGGACGGTTTAGGGTCCAGGTGAGGGTACGACAACGCTTTAGGGGGAGCGTACGTGTGAGGGCGCAGGTGAGTGTCAGCGTACGGGTTAGGATTAGGGGACGGCTGAGGGTCAGGCTTCGGGGAATGGTTAGGGTTAGGGTTCGGGCTAGGGTTAGGGTTAGGGGACGGGGACGGTTTAGGGTCCAGGTGAGGGTACG
Organism: Orcinus orca; assembly: GCF_937001465.1. Taxonomy (NCBI): domain Eukaryota; kingdom Metazoa; phylum Chordata; class Mammalia; order Artiodactyla; family Delphinidae; genus Orcinus; species Orcinus orca. Next base: position 71,833 of record NW_026044050.1, on the reverse strand, counting down.
ACAACGCTTTAGGGGGAGCGTACGTGTGAGGGCGCGGGTGAGTGTCAGCGTACGGTTTAGGATTAGGGGACGGGTGAGGGTCAGGCTTCGGGGAAGGGTTAGGGTTAGGGTTCGGGCTAGGGTTAGGGTTAGGGGACGAGGACGGCTTAGGGTCCAGGTGAGGGTACGACAACGCTTTAGGGGGAGCGTACGTGTGAGGGCGTGGGTGAGTGTCAGCGTACGGTTTAGGATTAGGGGATGGGTGAGGGTCAGGCTTCGGGGATGGGTTAGGGTTAGGGTTCGGGCTAGGGTTAGGGTTAGGGGACGGGGACGGTTTAGGGTCCAGGTGAGGGTATGACAACGCTTTAGGGGGAGCGTACGTGTGAGGGCGCGGGTGAGTGTCAGCGTACGGGTTAGGATTAGGGGACGGGTGAGGGTCAGGCTTCGGGGAAGAGTTAGGGTTAGGGTTCGGGCTAGGGTTAGGGTTAGGGGACGGGGACGGTTTAGGGTCCAGGTGAGGGTACGACAACGCTTTAGTGGGAGCGTACGTGTGAGGTCGCGGTTGAGTGTCAGCTTAAGGGTTAGGATTAGGGGACGGGTGAGGGTCAGGCTTCGGGGAAGGGTTAGGGTTAGGGTTCGGGCTAGGGTTAGGGTTAGGGGACGGGGACGGTTTAGGGTCCAGGTGAGGGTACGACAACGCTTTAGGGGGAGCGTACGTGTGAGGGCGCGGGTGAGTGTCAGCGTATGGGTTAGGATTAGGGGACGGGTGAGGGTCAGGCTTCGGGGTAGGGTTAGGGTTAGGGTTCGGGCTAGGGTTAGGGTTAGGGGACGGGGACGGTTTAGGGTCCAGGTGAGGGTACGACAACGCTTTAGGTGGAGCGTACGTGTGAGGGCGCGGGTGAGTGTCAGCGTACGGGTTAGGATTAGGGGACGGGTGAGGGTCAGGCTTCGGGGAAGGGTTAGGGTTAGGGTTCGGGCTAGGGTTAGGGTTAGGGGACTGGGATGGTTTAGGGTTCAGGTGAAGGTACGACAACGCTTTAGGGGGAGCGTACGTGTGAGGGCGCGGGTGAGTGTCAGCGTACGGGTTAGGATTAGGGGACGGGTGAGGGTCATTCTTCGGGGAAGGGTTAGGGTTAGGGTTCGGGCTAGGGTTAGGGTTAGGGGACGGGGACGGTTTAGGGTCCAGGTGAGGGTACGACAACGCTTTAGGGGGAGCGTATGTGTGAGGGCGCGGGTGAGTGTCAGCGTATGGGTTAGGATTAGGGGACGGGTGAGGGTCAGGCTTCGGGGAAGGGTTAGGGTTAGGGTTCGGGCTAGGGTTAGGGTTAGGGGATGAGTACGGCTTAGGGTCCAGGTGAGGGTACGAGAACGCTTTAGGGGGAGCGTACGTGTGAGGGCGCCGTTGACTGTCAGCGTAAGGGTTAGGATTAGGGGACGGGTGAGGGTCAGGCTTCGGGGAAGGGTTAGGGTTAGGGTTCGGGCTAGGGTTAGGGTTAGGGGACGGGGACGGTTTAGGGTCCAGGTGAGGGTACGACAACGCTTTAGGGGGAGCGTACGTGTGAGGGCACGGGTGAGTGTCAGCGTACGGGTTAGGATTAGGGGACGGCTGAGGGTCAGGCTTCGGGGAAGGGTTAGGGTTAGGGTTCGGGCTAGGGTTAGGGTTGGGGGACGGGGACGGTTTAGGGTCCAGGTGAGGGTACGACAACGCTTTAGGGGGAGCGTACGTGTGAGGGCGCGGTTGAGTGTCAGCGTACGGGTTAGGATTAGGGGACGGCTGAGTGTCAGGCTTCGGGGAAGGGTTAGGGTTAGGGTTCGGGCTAGGGTTAGGGTTAGGGGACGGGGACGGTTTAGGGTCCAGGTGAGGGTACGACAACGCTTTAGGGGGAGCGTACGTGTGAGGGCGCGGGTGAGTGTCAGCGTACGGGTTAGGATTAGGGGACGGGTGAGGGTCAGGCTTCGGGGAATGGTTAGGGTTAGGGTTCGGGCTAGGGTTAGGGTTAGGGGACGGGGACGGTTTAGGGTCCAGGTGAGGGTACGACAACGCTTTAGGGGGAGCCTACGTGTGAGGGCGCGGGTGAGTGTCAGCGTACGGGTTAGGATTAGGGGACCGGTGAGTGTCAGGCTTCGGGGAAGGGTTAGGGTTAGGGTTCGGGCTAGGGTTAGGGTTAGGGGACGGGGACGGTTTAGGGTCCAGGTGAGGGTACGACAACGCTTTAGGGGGAGCGTACATGTGAGGGCACGGGTGAGTGTCAGCGTACGGGTTAGGATTAGGGGACGGCTGAGGGTCAGGCATCGGGGAAGGGTTAGGGTTAGGGTTCGGGCTAGGGTTAGGGTTGGGGGAAGGGGACGGTTTAGGGTCCAGGTGAGGGTACGACAACGCTTTAGGGGGAGCGTACGTGTGAGGGCGCGGTAGAGTTTCAGCGTACGGGTTAGGATTAGGGGACGGCTGAGGGTCAGGCTTCGGGGAAGGGTTAGGGTTAGGGTTCGGGCTAGGGTTAGGGTTAGGGGACGGGGACGGTTTAGGGTCCAGGTGAGGGTACGACAACGCTTTAGGGGGAGCGTACGTGTGAGGGCGCGGGTGAGTGTCAGCGTACGGGTTAGGATTAGGGGACGGGTGAGGGTCAGGCTTCGGGGAAGTGTTAGGGTTAGGGTTCGGGCTAGGGTTAGGGTTAGGGGACGGGGACGGTTTAGGGTCCAGGTGAGCGTAAGACAACGCTTTAGGGGGAGCCTACGTGTGAGGGCGCGGGTGAGTGTCAGCGTACGGGTTAGGATTAGGGGACGGGTGAGGGTCAGGCTTCGGGGAATGGTTAGGGTTAGGGTTCGGGCTAGGGTTAGGGTTAGGGGACGGGGACGGTTTAGGGTCCAGGTGAGGGTACGACAACGCTTTAGGGGGAGCCTACGTGTGAGGGCGCGGGTGAGTGTCAGCGTACGGGTTAGGATTAGGGGACCGGTGAGGGTCAGGCTTCGGGGAAGGGTTAGGGTTAGGGTTCGGGCTAGGGTTAGGGTTAGGGGACGGGGACGGTTTAGGGTCCAGGTGAGGGTACGACAACACTTTAGGGGGAGCGTACGTGTGAGGGCGCGGGTGAGTGTCAGCGTACGGGTTAGGATTAGGGGACGGGTGAGGGTCAGGCTTCGGGGAAGGGTTAGGGTTAGGGTTCGGGCTAGGGTTAGGGTTAGGGGACGGGGACGGTTTAGGGTCCAGGTGAGGGTACGACAACGCTTTAGGGGGAGCGTATGTGTGAGGGCGCGGGTGAGTGTCAGCGTATGGGTTAGGATTAGGGGACGGGTGAGGGTCAGGCTTCGGGGAAGGGTTAGGGTTAGGGTTCGGGCTAGGGTTAGGGTTAGGGGACGGGGATGGCTTAGGGTCCAGGTGAGGGTACGACAACGCTTTAGGGGGAGCGTATGTGTGAGGGCGCGGTTGAGTGTCAGCGTAAGGGTTAGGATTAGGGGACGGGTGAGGGTCAGGCTTCGGGGAAGTGTTAGGGTTAGGGTTCGGGCTAGGGTTAGGGTTAGGGGACGGGGACGGTTTAGGGTCCAGGTGAGGGTACGACAACGCTTTAGGGGGAGCGTACGTGTGAGGGCGCGGGTGAATGTCAGCGTACGGGTTAGGATTAGGGGACGGGTGAGGGTCAGGCTTCGGGGAAGGGTTAGGGTTAGGGTTCGGGCTAGGGTTAGGGTTAGGGGACGGGGACGGTTTAGGGTCCAGGTGAGGGTACGACAACGCTTTAGGGGGAGCGTACGTGTGAGGGCGCGGGTGAGTGTCAGTGTACGGGTTAGGATTAGGGGACGGCTGAGGGTCAGGCTTCGGGGAAGGGTTAGGGTTAGGGTTCGGGCTAGGGTTAGGGTTAGGGGACGGGGACGGTTTAGGGTCCAGGTGAGGGTACGACAACGCTTTAGGGGGAGCGTACGTGTGAGGGCGCGGGTGAGTGTCAGCGTACGGGTTAGGATTAGGGGACGGGTGAGGGTCAGGCTTCGGGGAAGGGTTAGGGTTAGGGTTCGGGCTAGGGTTAGGGTTAGGGGACGGAGACGGTTTAGGGTCCAGGTGAGGGTACGACAACGCTTTAGGGGGAGCGTACGTGTGAGGGCGCGGGTGAGTGTCAGCGTATGGGTTAGGATTAGGGGACGGGTGAGGGTCAGGCTTCGGGGAAGGGTTAGGGTTAGGGTTCGGGCTAGGGTTAGGGTTAGGGGACGGGGACGGTTTAGGGTCCAGGTGAGTGTACGACAACGCTTTAGGGGGAGCGTATGTGTGAGGGCGCGGGTGAGTGTCAGCGTATGGGTTAGTATTAGGGGACGGGTGAGGGTCAGGCTTCGGGGAAGGGTTAGGGTTAGGGTTCGGGCTAGGGTTAGGGTTAGGGGACGGGGACGGTTTAGGGTCCAGGTGAGGGTACGACAACGCTTTAGGGGGAGCGTATGTGTGAGGGCGTGGGTGAGTGTCAGCGTACGGGTTAGGATTAGGGGACGGGTGAGGGTCAGGCTTCGGGGAAGGGTTAGGGTTAGGGTTCGGGCTAGGGTTAGGGTTAGGGGAAGGGGACGGTTTAGGGTCCAGGTGAGGGTACGACAACGCTTTAGGGGGAGCGTACGTGTGAGGGCGCGGGTGAGTGTCAGCGTACGGGTTAGGATTAGGGGACGGGTGAGGGTCAGTCTTCGGGGAAGGGTTAGGGTTAGGGTTCGGGCTAGGGTTAGGGTTAGGGGACGGGGACGGTTTAGGGTCCAGGTGAGGGTACGACAACGCTTTAGGGGGAGCGTACGTGTGAGGGCGCGGGTGAGTGTCAGCGTATGGGTTAGGATTAGGGGACGGCTGAGGGTCAGGCTTCGGGGAAGGGTTAGGGTTAGGGTTCGGGCTAGGGTTAGGGTTAGGCGACGGGGACGGTTTAGGGTCCAGGTGAGGGTACGACAACGCTTTAGGGGGAGCGTACGTGTGAGGGCGCGGGTGAGTGTCAGCGTACGGGTTAGTATTAGGGGATGGGTGAGGGTCAGGCTTCGGGGAAGGGTTAGGGTTAGGGTTCGGGCTAGGGTTTGGGTTAGGGGACGGGGACGGTTTAGGGTCCAGGTGAGGGTATGACAACGCTTTAGGGGGAGCGTATGTGTGAGGGCGTGGGTGAGTGTCAGCGTACGGGTTAGGATTAGGGGACGGGTGAGGGTCAGGCTTCGGGGAAGGGTTAGGGTTAGGGTTCGGGCTAGGGTTAGGGTTAGGGGACGGGGACGGTTTAGGGTCCAGGTGAGGGTACGACAACGCTTTAGGGGGAGCGTACGTGTGAGGGCGCGGGTGAGTGTCAGCGTACGGGTTAGGATTACTGGACGGGTGAGGGTCAGGCTTCGGGGAAGGGTTAGGGTTAGGGTTCGGGCTAGGGTTAGGGTTAGGGGACGGGGACGGTTTAGGGTCCAGGTGAGGGTACGACAACGCTTTAGGGGGAGCGTACGTGTGAGGGCGCGGGTGAGTGTCAGCGTACGGGTTAGGATTAGGGGACGGGTGAGGGTCAGGCTTCGGGGAAGGGTTAGGGTTAGGGTTCGGGCTAGGGTTAGGGTTAGGGGACGGGGACGGTTTAGGGTCCAGGTGAGGGTACGACAACGCTTTAGGGGGAGCGTACGTGTGAGGGCGCGGGTGAGTGTCAGCGTATGGGTTAGGATTAGGGGACGGCTGAGGGTCAGGCTTCGGGGAAGGGTTAGGGTTAGGGTTCGGGCTAGGGTTAGGGTTAGGCGACGGGGACGGTTTAGGGTCCAGGTGAGGGTACGACAACGCTTTAGGGGGAGCGTACGTGTGAGGGCGCGGGTGAGTGTCAGCGTACGGGTTAGGATTAGGGGACGGGTGAGGGTCAGGCTTCGGGGAAGGGTTAGGGTTAGGGTTCGGGCTAGGGTTAGGGTTAGGGGACGGGGACGGTTTAGGGTCCAGGTGAGGGTAAGACAACGCTTTAGGGGGAGCGTATGTGTGAGGGCGTGGGTGAGTGTCAGCGTACGGGTTAGGATTAGGGGACGGGTGAGGGTCAGGCTTCGGGGAAGGGTTAGGGTTAGGGTTCGGGCTAGGGTTAGGGTTAGGGGAAGGGGACGGTTTAGGGTCCAGGTGAGGGTACGACAACGCTTTAGGGGGAGCGTACGTGTGAGGGCGCGGGGTGAGTGTCAGCGTACGGGTTAGGATTAGGGGACGGGTGAGGGTCAGGCTTCGGGGAAGGGTTAGGGTTAGGGTTCGGGCTAGGGTTAGGGTTAGGGGACGGGGACGGTTTAGGGTCCAGGTGAGGGTACGACAACGCTTTAGGGGGAGCGTACGTGTGAGGGCGCGGGTGAGTGTCAGCGTATGGGTTAGGATTAGGGGACGGATGAGGGTCAGGCTTCGGGGAAGGGTTAGGGTTAGGGTTCGGGCTAGGGTTAGGGTTAGGCGACGGGGACGGTTTAGGGTCCAGGTGAGGGTACGACAACGCTTTAGGGGGAGCGTACGTGTGAGGGCGCGGGTGAGTGTCAGCGTACGGGTTAGTATTAGGGGACGGGTGAGGGTCAGGCTTCGGGGAAGGGTTAGGGTTAGGGTTCGGGCTAGGGTTTGGGTTAGGGGACGGGGACGGTTTAGGGTCCAGGTGACGGTACGACAACGCTTTAGGGGGAGCGTATGTGTGAGGGCGTGGGTGAGTGTCAGCGTACGGGTTAGGATTAGGGGACGGGTGAGGGTCAGGCTTCGGGGAATGGTTAGGGTTAGGGTTCGGGCTAGGGTTAGGGTTAGGGGACGGGGACGGTTTAGGGTCCAGGTGAGGGTACGACAACGCTTTAGGGGGAGCGTACGTGTGAGGGCGCGGGTGAGTGTCAGCGTACGGGTTAGGATTAGGGGACGGGTGAGGGTCAGGCTTCGGGGAAGGGTTAGGGTTAGGGTTCGGGCTAGGGTTAGGGTTAGGGGACTGGGATGGTTTAGGGTTCAGGTGAAGGTACGACAACGCTTTAGGGGGAGCGTACGTGTGAGGGCGCGGGTGAGTGTCAGCGTACGGGTTAGGATTAGGGGACGGGTGAGGGTCAGGCTTCGGGGAAGGGTTAGGGTTAGGGTTCGGGCTAGGGTTAGGGTTAGGGGACGGGGACGGTTTAGGGTCCAGGTGAGGGTACGACAACGCTTTAGGGGGAGCGTATGTGTGAGGGCGCGGGTGAGTGTCAGCGTATGGGTTAGGATTAGGGGACGGGTGAGGGTCAGGCTTCGGGGAAGGGTTAGGTTTAGGGTTCGGGCTAGGGTTAGGGTTAGGGGACGAGGACGGCTTAGGGTCCAGGTGAGGGTACGACAACGCTTTAGGGGGAGCGTACGTGTGAGGGCGCGGTTGACTGTCAGCGTACGGGTTAGGATTAGGGGACGGGTGAGGGTCAGGCTTCGGGGAAGGGTTAGGGTTAGGGTTCGGGCTAGGGTTAGGGTTAGGGGACGGGGACGGTTTAGGGTCCAGGTGAGGGTACGACAACGCTTTAGGGGGAGCGTACGTGTGAGGGCGCGGGTGAGTGTCAGCGTACGGGTTAGGATTAGGGGACGGGTGAGGGTCAGGCTTCGGGGAAGGGTTAGGGTTAGGGTTCGGGCTAGGGTTATGGTTAGGGGACGGAGACGGTTTAGGGTCCAGGTGAGGGTACGACAACGCTTTAGGGGGAGCGTACGTGTGAGGGCGCGGGTGAGTGTCAGCGTATGGGTTAGGATTAGGGGACGGGTGAGGGTCAGGCTTCGGGGAAGGGTTAGGGTTAGGGTTCGGGCTAGGGTTAGGGTTAGGCGACGGGGACGGTTTAGGGTCCAGGTGAGGGTACGACAACGCTTTAGGGGGAGCGTACGTGTGAGGGCGCGGGTGAGTGTCAGCGTACGGGTTAGTATTAGGGGACGGGTGAGGGTCAGGCTTCGGGGAAGGGTTAGGGTTAGGGTTCGGGCTAGGGTTAGGGTTAGGGGACGGGGACGGTTTAGGGTCCAGGTGAGGGTACGACAACGCTTTAGGGGGAGCGTATGTGTGAGGGCGTGGGTGAGTGTCAGCGTACGGGTTAGGATTAGGGGACGGGTGAGGGTCAGGCTTCGGGGAAGGGTTAGGGTTAGGGTTCGGGCTAGGGTTAGGGTTAGGGGACGCGGACGGTTTAGGGTCCAGGTGAGGGTACGACAACGCTTTAGGGGGAGCGTACGTGTGAGGGCGCGGGTGAGTGTCAGCGTACGGGTTAGGATTAGGGGACGGGTGAGGGTCAGGCTTCGGGGAAGGGTTAGGGTTAGGGTTCGGGCTAGGGTTAGGGTTAGGGGACGGGGACGGTTTAGGGTCCAGGTGAGGGTACGACAATGCTTTAGGGGGAGCGTACGTGTGAGGGCGCGGGTGAGTGTCAGCGTATGGGTTAGGATTAGGGGACGGCTGAGGGTCAGGCTTCGGGGAAGGGTTAGGGTTAGGGTTCGGGCTAGGGTTAGGGTTAGGCGACGGGGACGGTTTAGGGTCCAGGTGAGGGTACGACAACGCTTTAGGGGGAGCGTTCGTGTGAGGGCGCGGGTGAGTGTCAGCGTACGGGTTAGTATTAGGGGACGGGTGAGGGTCAGGCTTCGGGGAAGTGTTAGGGTTAGGGTTCGGGCTAGGTTTTGGGTTAGGGGACGGGGACGGTTTAGGGTCCAGGTGAGGGTACGACAACGCTTTAGGGGGAGCGTACGTGTGAGGGCGTGGGTGAGTGTCAGCGTACGGGTTAGGATTAGGGGACGGGTGAGGGTCAGGCTTCGGGGAATGGTTAGGGTTAGGGTTCGGGCTAGGGTTAGGGTTAGGGGACGGGGACGGTTTAGGGTCCAGGTGAGGGTACGACAACGCTTTAGGGGGAGCGTACGTGTGAGGGCGCGGGTGAGTGTCAGCGTACGGGTTAGGATTAGGGGACGGGTGAGGGTCAGGCTTCGGGGAAGGGTTAGGGTTAGGGTTCGGGCTAGGGTTAGGGTTAGGGGACTGGGATGGTTTAGGGTTCAGGTGAAGGTACGACAACGCTTTAGGGGGAGCGTACGTGTGAGGGCGCGGGTGAGTGTCAGCGTACGGGTTAGGATTAGGGGACGGGTGAGGGTCAGGCTTCGGGGAAGGGTTAGGGTTAGGGTTCGGGCTAGGGTTAGGGTTAGGGGACGGGGACGGTTTAGGGTCCAGGTGAGGGTACGACAACGCATTAGGGGGAGCGTATGTGTGAGGGCGCGGGTGAGTGTCAGCGTATGGGTTAGGATTAGGGGACGGGTGAGGGTCAGGCTTCGGGGAAGGGTTAGGGTTAGGGTTCGGGCTAGGGTTAGGGTTAGGGGACGAGGACGGCTTAGGGTCCAGGTGAGGGTCCGACAACGCTTTAGGGGGAGCGTACGTGTGAGGGCGCGGGTGAGTGTCAGCGTACGGGTTAGGATTAGGGGACGGGTGAGGGTCAGGCTTTGGGGAAGGGTTAGGGTTAGGGTTCGGGCTAGGGTTAGGGTTAGGGGACGGGGACGGTTTAGGGTCCAGGTGAGGGTACGACAACGCTTTAGGGGGAGCGTACGTGTGAGGGTGCGGGTGAGTGTCAGCGTACGGGTTAGGATTAGGGGACGGCTGAGGGTCAGGCTTCGGGGAAGGGTTAGGGTTAGGGTTCGGGCTAGGGTTAGGGTTAGGGGACGGGGACGGTTTAGGGTCCAGGTGAGGGTACGACAACGCTTTAGGGGGAGCGTACGTGTGAGGGCGTGGGTGAGTGTCAGCGTACGGGTTAGGATTAGGGGACGGGTGAGGGTCAGGCTTCGGGGAAGGGTTAGGGTTAGGGTTCGGGCTAGGGTTAGGGTTAGGAGACGGGGACGGTTTAGGGTCCAGGTGAGGGTAAGACAACGCTTTAGGGGGAACCTACGTGTGAGGGCGCGGGTGAGTGTCAGCGTACGGGTTAGGATTAGGGGACGGCTGAGGGTCAGGCTTCGGGGAAGGGTTAGGATTAGGTTTCGGGCTAGGGTTAGGGTTAGGGGACGGGGACGGTTTAGGGTCCAGGTGAGGGTACGACAACGCTTTAGGGGGAGCGTACGTGTGAGGGCACGGGTGAGTGTCAGCGTACGGGTTAGGATTAGGGGACGGGTGAGGGTCAGGCTTCGGGGAAGGGTTAGGGTTAGGGTTCGGGCTAGGGTTAGGGTTAGGGGACGGGGACGGTTTAGGGTCCACGTGAGGGTACGACAACGCTTTAGGGGGAGCGTACGTGTGAGGGCGCGGGTGAGTGTCAGCGTACGGGTTAGGATTAGGGGACGGCTGAGGGTCAGGCTTCGGGGAAGGGTTAGGGTTAGGGTTCGGGCTAGGGTTAGGGTTAGGGGACGGGGACGGTTTAGGGTCCAGGTGAGGGTACGACAACGCTTTAGGGGGAGCGTACGTGTGAGGGCGCGGGTGAGTGTCAGCGTACGGGTTAGGATTAGGGGACGGGTGAGGGTCAGGCTTCGGGGAAGGGTTAGGGTTAGGGTTCGGGCTAGGGTTAGTGTTAGGGGACGGGGACGGTTTAGGGTCCAGGTGAGGGTACGACAACGCTTTAGGGGGAGCGTACGTGTGAGGGCGCGGGTGAGTGTCAGCGTACGGGTTAGGATTAGGGGACGGCTGAGGGTCAGGCTTCGGGGAAGGGTTAGGGTTAGGGTTCGGGCTAGGGTTAGGGTTAGGGGACGGGGACGGTTTAGGGTCCAGGTGAGGGTACGACAACGCTTTAGGGGGAGCGTACGTGTGAGGGCGCGGGTGAGTGTCAGCGTACGGGTTAGGATTAGGGGACGGGTGAGGGTTAGGCTTCGGGGAAGGGTTAGGGTTAGGGTTCGGGCTAGGGTTAGGGTTAGGGGACGGGGACGGTTTAGGGTCCAGGTGAGGGTACGACAACGCTTTAGGGGGAGCGTACGTGTGAGAGCGCGGGTGAGTGTCAGCGTACGGGTTGGGATTAGGGGACGGGTGAGGGTCAGGCTTCGGGGAAGGGTTAGGGTTAGGGTTCGGGCTAGGGTTAGGGTTATGGGACGGGGACGGTTTAGGGTCCAGGTGAGGGTACGACAACGCTTTAGGGGGAGCGTACGTGTGAGCGCGCGGGTGAGTGTCAGCGTACGGGTTAGGATTAGGGGACGGGTGAGAGTCAGGCTTCGGGGAAGTGTTAGGGTTAGGGTTCGGGCTAGGGTTAGGGTTAGGGGACGGGGACGGTTTAGGGTCCAGGTGAGGGTACGACAACGCTTTAGGGGGAGCGTACGTGTGAGGGCGCGGGTGAGTGTCAGCGTACGGGTTAGGATTAGGGGACGGGTGAGGGTCAGGCTTCGGGGAAGGGTTAGGGTTAGGGTTCGGGCTAGGGTTAGGGTTAGGGGACGGGGACGGTTTAGGGTCCAGGTGAGGGTACGACAACGCTTTAGGGGGAGCGTACGTGTGAGGGCGCGGGTGAGTGTCAGCGTACGGGTTAGGATTAGGGGACGGGTGAGGGTCAGGCTTCGGGGAAGGGTTAGGGTTAGGGTTCGGGCTAGGGTTAGGGTTAGGGGACGGGGACGGTTTACGGTCCAGGTGAGGGTACGACAACGCTTTAGGGGGAGCGTACGTGTTAGGGCGCGGGTGAGTGTCAGCGTACGGGTTAGGATTAGGGGACGGGTGAGGGTCAGGCTTCGGGGAAGGGTTAGGGTTAGGGTTCGGGCTAGGGTTACGGTTAGGGGACGGGGACGGCTTAGGGTCCAGGTGAGGGTACGACAACGCTTTAGGGGGAGCGTACGTGTGAGGGCGCGGGTGAGTGTCAGCGTACGGGTTAGGATTAGGGGACGGGTGAGGGTCAGGCTTCGGGGAAGGGTTAGGATTAGGGTTCGGGCTAGGGTTAGGGTTAGGGGACGGGGACGGTTTAGGGTCCAGGTGAGGGTATGACAACGCTTTAGGGGGAGCGTACGTGTGAGGGCACGGGTGAGTGTCAGCGTACGGGTTAGGATTAGGGGACGGGTGAGGGTCAGGCTTCGGGGAAGGGTTAGAGTTAGGGTTCGGGCTAGGGTTAGGGTTAGGGGACGGGGACGGTTTAGGGTCCACGTGAGGGTACGACAACGCTTTAGGGGGAGCGTACGTGTGAGGGCGCGGGTGAGTGTCAGCGTACGGGTTAGGATTAGGGGACGGCTGAGGGTCAGGCTTCGGGGAAGGGTTAGGGTTAGGGTTCGGGCTAGGGTTAGGGTTAGGGGACGGGGACGGTTTAGGGTCCAGGTGAGGGTACGACAACGCTTTAGGGGGAGCGTACGTGTGAGGGCGCGGGTGAGTGTCAGCGTACGGATTAGGATTAGGGGACGGGTGAGGGTCAGGCTTCGGGGAAGTGTTAGGGTTAGGGTTCGGGCTAGGGTTAGTGTTAGGGGACGGGGACGGTTTAGGGTCCAGGTGAGGGTACGACAACGCTTTAGGGGGAGCGTACGTGTGAGGGCGCGGGTGAGTGTCAGCGTACGGGTTAGGATTAGGGGACGGCTGAGGGTCAGGGTTCGGGGAAGGGTTAGGGTTAGGGTTCGGGCTAGGGTTAGGGTTAGGGGACGGGGACGGTTAGGGTCCAGGTGAGGGTACGACAACGCTTTAGGGGGAGCGTACGTGTGAGGGCGCGGGTGAGTGTCAGCGTACGGGTTGGGATTAGGGGACGGGTGAGGGTCAGGCTTCGGGGAAGGGTTAGGGTTAGGGTTCGGGCTAGGGTTAGGGTTAGGGGACGGGGACGGTTTAGGTCCAGGTGAGGGTACGACAACGCTTTAGGGGGAGCGTACGTGTGAGGGCGCGGGTGAGTGTCAGCGTACGGGTTAGGATTAGGGGACGGGTGAGGGTCAGGCTTCGGGGAAGGGTTAGGGTTAGGGTTCGGGCTAGGGTTAGGGTTAGGGGACGGGGACAGTTTAGGGTCCAGGTGAGGGTACGACAACGCTTTAGGGGGAGCGTACGTGTGAGTGCGCGGGTGAGTGTCAGCGTACGGGTTGGGATTAGGGGACGGGTGAGGGTCAGGTTTCGGGGAAGGGTTAGGGTTAGGGTTCGGGCTAGGGTTAGGCTTAGGGGACGGGGACGGTTTAGGGTCCAGGTGAGGGTACGACAACGCTTTAGGGGGAGCGTACGTGTGAGCGCGCGGGTGAGTGTCAGCGTACGGGTTAGGATTAGGGGACGGGTGAGAGTCAGGCTTCGGGGAAGTGTTAGGGTTAGGGTTCGGGCTAGGGTTAGGGTTAGGGGACGGGGACGGTTTAGGGTCCAGGTGAGGGTACGACAACGCTTTAGGGGGAGCGTACGTGTGAGGGCGCGGGTGAGTGTCAGCGTACGGGTTAGGATTAGGGGACGGGTGAGGGTCAGGCTTCGGGGAAGGGTTAGGGTTAGGGTTCGGGCTAGGGTTAGGCTTAGGGGACGGGGACGGTTTAGGGTCCAGGTGAGGGTACGACAATGCTTTAGGGGGAGCGTACGTGTGAGGGCGCGGGTGAGTGTCAGCGTACGGGTTAGGATTAGGGGACGGGTGAGGGTCAGGCTTCGGGGAAGGGTTAGGGTTAGGGTTCGGGCTAGGGTTAGGGTTAGGGGACGGGGACGGTTTACAGTCCAGGTGAGGGTACGACAACGCTTTAGGGGGAGCGTACGTGTGAGGGCGCGGGTGAGTGTCAGCGTACGGGTTAGGATTAGGGGACGGGTGAGGGTCAGGCTTCGGGGAAGGGTTAGGGTTAGGGTTCGGGCTAGGGTTAGGGTTAGGGGACGGGGACGCCTTAGGGTCCAGGTGAGGGTACGACAACGCTTTAGGGGGAGCGTACGTGTGAGGGCGCGGGTGAGTGTCAGCGTACGGGTTAGGATTAGGGGACGGGTGAGGGTCAGGCTTCGGGGAAGGGTTAGGGTTAGGGTTCGGGCTAGGTTTAGGGTTAGGGGACGGGGACGGCTTAGGGTCCAGGTGAGGGTACGACAACGCTTTAGGGGGAGCGTACGTGTGAGGGCGCGGGTGAGTGTCAGCGTACGGGTTAGGATTAGGGGACGGGTGAGGGTCAGGCTTCGGGGAAGGGTTAGGGTTAGGGTTCGGGCTAGGGTTAGGGTTAGGGGACGGGGACGGATTAGGGTCCAGGTGAGGGTACGACAACGCTTTAGGGGGAGCGTACGTGTGAGGGCGCGGGGTGAGTGTCAGCGTACGGGTTAGGATTAGGGGACGGGTGAGGGTCAGGCTTCGGGGAAGGGTTAGGGTTAGGGTTCGGGCTAGGGTTAGGGTTAGGGGACGGGGACGGCTTAGGGTCCAGGTGAGGGTACGACAACGCTTTAGGGGGAGCGTACGTGTGAGGGCGCGGGTGAGTGTCAGCGTACGGGTTAGGATTAGGGGACGGGTGAGGGTCAGGCTTCGGGGAAGGGTTAGGGTTAGGGTTCGGGCTAGGGTTAGGGTTAGGGGACGGGGACGGCTTAGGGTCCAGGTGAGGGTACGACAACGCTTTAGGGGGAGCGTACGTGTGAGGGCGCGGGTGAGTGTCAGCGTACGGGTTAGGATTAGGGGACGGGTGAGGGTCAGGCTTCGGGGAAGGGTTAGGGTTAGGGTTCGGGCTAGGGTTAGGGTTAGGGGACGGGGACGGTTTAGGGTCCAGGTGAGGGTACGACAACGCTTTAGGGGGAGCGTACGTGTGAGGGCGCGGGTGAGTGTCAGCGTACGGGTTAGGATTAGGGGACGGGTGAGGGTCAGGCTTCGGGGAAGGGTTAGGGTTAGGGTTCGGGCTAGGGTTAGGGTTAGGGGACGGGGATGGTTTAGGGTCCAGGTGAGTGTACGACAACGCTTTAGGGGGAGCGTACATGTGAGGGCGCGGGTGAGTGTCAGCGTACGGGTTAGGATTAGGGGACGGGTGAGGGTCAGGCTTCGGGGAAGGGTTAGGGTTAGGGTTCGGGCTAGGGTTAGGGTTAGGGGACGGGGACGGTTTAGGGTCCAGGTGAGGGTACGACAACGCTTTAGGGGGAGCGTACGTGTGAGGGCGCCGGTGAGTATCAGCGTACGGGTTAGGATTAGGGGACGGGTGAGGGTCAGGCTTCGGGGAAGTGTTAGGGTTAGGGTTCGGGCTAGGGTTAGGGTTAGGGGACGGGGACGGTTTAGGGTCCAGGTGAGGGTACGACAACGCCTTAAGGGGAGCGTACGTGTGAGGGCGCGGGTGAGTGTCAGCGTACGGGTTAGGATTAGGGGACGGCTGAGGGTCAGGCTTCGGGGAAGGGTTAGGGTTAGGGTTCGGGCTAGGGTTAGGGTTAGGGGACGGGGACGGTTTAGGGTCCACGTGAGGGTACGACAACGCTTTAGGGGGAGCGTACGTGTGAGGGCGCCGGTGAGTGTCAGCGTACGGGTTAGGATTAGGGGACGGGTGAGGGTCAGGCTTCGGGGAAGTGTTAGGGTTAGGGTTCGGGCTAGGGTTAGGGTTAGGGGATGGGGACGGTTTAGGGTCCAGGTGAGGGTACGAAAACGCTTTAGGGGGAGCGTACGTGTGAGGGTGCGGGTGAGTGTCAGCGTACGGGTTAGGATTAGGTGACGGCTGAGGGTCAGGCTTCGGGGAAGGGTTAGGGTTAGGGTTCGGGCTAGGGTTAGGGTTAGGGGACGGGGACGGGTTAGGGTCCACGTGAGGGTACGACAATGCTTTAGGGGGAGCGTACGTGTGAGGGCGTGGGTGAGTGTCAGCGTACGGGTTAGGATTAGGGGACGGTTGAGGGTCAGGCTTCGGGGAAGGGTTAGGGTTAGGGTTCGGGCTAGGGTTAGGGTTAGGGGACGGGGACGGTTTAGGGTCCAGGTGAGGGTACGAAAATGCTTTAGGGGGAGCGTACGTGTGAGGGCGCGGGTGAGTGTCAGCGTATGGGTTAGGATTAGGGGACGGGTGAGGGTCAGGCTTCGGGGAAGGGTTAGGGTTAGGGTTCGGGCTAGGGTTAGGGTTAGGGGACGGGGACGGCTTAGGGTCCAGGTGAGGGTACGACAACGCTTTAGGGGGAGCGTACCTGTGAGGGCGCGGGTGAGTGTCAGCGTACGGTTTAGGATTAGGGGACGGGTGAGGGTCAGGCTTCGGGGAAGGGTTAGGGTTAGGGTTCGGGCTAGGGTTAGGGTTAGGGGACGGGGACGGTTTAGGGTCCAGGTGAGGGTACGACAACGCTTTAGGGGGAGCGTATGTGTGAGGGCACGGGTGAGTGTCAGCGTATGGGTTAGGATTAGGGGACGGGTGAGGGTCAGGCTTCGGGGAAGGGTTAGGGTTAGGGTTCGGGCTAGGGTTAGTGTTAGGGGACGAGGACAGCTTAGGGTCCAGGTGAGGGTACGACAACGCTT
Source organism: Orcinus orca (assembly GCF_937001465.1). NCBI lineage: Eukaryota > Metazoa > Chordata > Mammalia > Artiodactyla > Delphinidae > Orcinus > Orcinus orca. Next base: position 55,696 of record NW_026044050.1, on the reverse strand, counting down.
TAGGGGGAGCGTACGTGTGAGGGCGCGGGTGAGTGTCAGCGTACGGTTTAGGATTAGGGGACGGGTGAGGGTCAGGCTTCGGGGAAGGGTTAGGGTTAGGGTTCGGGCTAGGGTTAGGGTTAGGGGACGGGGACGGTTTAGGGTCCAGGTGAGGGTACGACAACGCTTTAGGGGGAGCGTACGTGTGAGGGCGCAGGTGAGTGTCAGCGTACGGGTTAGGATTAGGGGACGGGTGAGGGTCAGGCTTCGGGGAAGGGTTAGGGTTAGGGTTCGGGCTAGGGTTAGGGTTAGGGGACGGGGACGGCTTAGGGTCCAGGTGAGGGTACGACAACGCTTTAGGGGGAGCGTACGTGTGAGGGCGCGGGTGAGTGTCAGCGTACGGGTTAGGATTAGGGGACGGGTGAGGGTCAGGCTTCGGGGAAGGGTTAGGGTTAGGGTTCGGGCTAGGGTTAGGGTTAGGGGACGGGGACGGCTTAGGGTCCAGGTGAGGGTACGAAAACGCTTTAGGGGGAGCGTACGTGTGAGGGCGCGGGTGAGTGTCAGCGTACGGGTTAGGATTAGGGGACGGGTGAGGGTCAGGCTTCGGGGAAGGGTTAGGGTTAGGGTTCTGGCTAGGGTTAGGGTTAGGGGACGGGGACGGTTTAGGGTCCAGGTGAGGGTACGACAACGCTTTAGGGGGAGCGTACGTGTGAGGGCGCGGGTGAGTGTCAGCGTACGGGTTAGGATTAGGGGATGGGTGAGGGTCAGGCTTCGGGGAAGGGTTAGGGTTAGGGTTCGGGCTAGGGTTAGGGTTAGGGGACGGGGATGGTTTAGGGTCCAGGTGAGTGTACGACAACGCTTTAGGGGGAGCGTACGTGTGAGGGCGCGGGTGAGTGTCACCGTACGGGTTAGGATTAGGGGACGGGTGAGGGTCAGGCTTCGGGGAAGGGTTAGGGTTAGGGTTCGGGCTAGGGTTAGGCTTAGGGGACGGGGACGGTTTAGGGTCCAGGTGAGGGTACGACAACGCTTTAGGGGGAGCGTACGTGTGAGGGCGCGGGTGAGTGTCAGCGTACGGGTTAGGATTAGGGGACGGGTGAGGGTCAGGCTTCGGGGAAGGGTTAGGGTTAGGGTTCGGGCTAGGGTTAGGGTTAGGGGACGGGGACGGTTTAGGGTCCAGGTGAGGGTACGACAACGCTTTAAGGGGAGCGTACGTGTGAGAGCGCGGGTGAGTGTCAGCGTACGGGTTAGGATTAGGGGACGGGTGAGGGTCAGGCTTCGGGGAAGGGTTAGGGTTAGGGTTCGGGCTAGGGTTAGGGTTAGGGGACGGGGACGGTTTAGGGTCCAGGTGAGGGTACGACAACGCTTTAGGGGGAGCGTACGTTTGAGGGCGCCGGTGAGTATCAGCGTACGGGTTAGGATTAGGGGACGGGTGAGGGTCAGGCTTCGGGGAAGTGTTAGGGTTAGGGTTTGGGCTAGGGTTAGGGTTAGGGGACGGGGACGGTTTAGGGTCCAGGTGAGGGTACGACAACGCCTTAAGGGGAGCGTACGTGTGAGGGCGCGGGTGAGTGTCAGCGTACGGGTTAGGATTAGGGGACGGTTGAGGGTCAGGCTTCGGGGAAGGGTTAGGTTTAGGGTTCGGGCTAGGGTTAGGGTTAGGGGACGGGGACGGTTTAGGGTCCAGGTTAGGGTATGACAACGCTTTAGGGGGAGCCTACGTGTGAGGGCGGGGGTGAGTGTCAGCGTACGGGTTAGGATTAGGGGACGGGTGAGGGTCAGGCTTCGGGGAAGGGTTAGGGTTAGGGTTCGGGCTAGGGTTAGGGTTAGGGGACGGGGACGGTTTAGGGTCCAGGTGAGGGTACGACAACGCTTTAGGGGGAGCGTACGTGTGAGGGCGCGGGTGAGTGTCAGCGTACGGGTTAGGATTAGGGGACGGGTGAGGGTCAGGCTTCGGGGAACGGTTAGGGTTAGGGTTCGGGCTAGGGTTAGGGTTAGGGGACGGGGACGGTTTAGGGTCCAGGTGAGGGTACGACAACGCTTTAGGGGGAGCGTACGTGTGAGGGCGCGGTTGAGTGTCAGCTTAAGGGTTAGGATTAGGGGACGGGTGAGGGTCAGGCTTCGGGGAATGGTTAGGTTTAGGGTTCGGGCTAGGGTTAGGGTTAGGGGACGGGGACGGTTTAGGGTCCAGGTGAGGGTACGACAACGCTTTAGGGGGAGCGTACGTGTGAGGGCGTGGGTGAGTGTCAGCGTATGGGTTAGGATTAGGGGACGGGTGAGGGTCAGGCTTCGGGGAAGGGTTAGGGTTAGGGTTCGGGCTAGGGTTAGGGTTAGGGGACGGGGACGGTTTAGGGTCCAGGTGAGGGTACGACAACGCTTTAGGGGGAGCATACGTGTGAGGGCGCGGGTGAGTGTCAGCGTACGGGTTAGGATTAGGGGACGGGTGAGGGTCAGGCTTCGGGGAAGGGTTAGGGTTAGGGTTCGGGCTAGGGTTAGGGTTAGGGGACTGGGATGGTTTAGGGTTCAGGTGAAGGTACGACAACGCTTTAGGGGGAGCGTATGTGTGAGGGCGCGGGTGAGTGTCAGCGTACGGGTTAGGATTAGGGGACGGGTGAGGGTCAGGCTTCGGGGAAGGGTTAGGATTAGGGTTCGGGCTAGGGTTAGGGTTAGGGGACGGGGACGGTTTAGGGTCCAGGTGAGGGTACGACAACGCTTTAGGGGGAGCGTATGTGTGAGGGCGCGGGTGAGTGTCAGCGTATGGGTTAGGATTAGGGGACGGCTGAGGGTCAGGCTTCGGGGAAGGGTTAGTGTTAGGGTTCGGGCTAGGGTTAGGGTTGGGGGACGGGGACGGTTTAGGGTCCAGGTGAGGGTACGACAACGCTTTAGGGGGAGCGTACGTGTGAGGGCGCGGTTGAGTGTCAGCGTACGGGTTAGGATTAGGGGACGGCTGAGGGTCAGGCTTCGGGGAAGAGTTAGGGTTAGGGTTCGGGCTAGGGTTAGGGTTAGGGGACGGGGACGGTTTAGGGTCCAGGTGAGGGTACGACAACGCTTTAGGGGGAGCGTACGTGTGAGGGCGCGGGTGAGTGTCAGCGTACGGGTTAGGATTAGGGGACGGCTGAGAGTCAGGCTTCGGGGAAGGGTTAGGATTAGGGTTCGGGCTAGGGTTAGGGTTAGGGGACGGGGACGGTTTAGGGTCCAGGTGAGGGTACGACAACGCTTTAGGGGGAGCGTACGTGTGAGGGCGCGGGTGAGTGTCAGCGTACGGGTTAGGATTAGGGGACGGGTGAGGGTCAGGCTTCGGGGAAGGGTTAGGGTTAGGGTTCGGGCTAGGGTTAGGGTTAGGGGACGGGGACGGTTTAGGGTCCAGGTGAGGGTACGACAACGCTTTAGGGGGAGTGTACGTGTGACGGGGCGGGTGAGTGTCAGCGTACGGGTTAGGATTAGGGGACGGGTGAGGGTCAGGCTTCGGGGAAGGGTTAGGGTTAGGGTTCGGGCTAGGGTTAGGGTTAGGGGACGGGGACGGTTTAGGGTCCAGGTGAGGGTACGACAACGCTTTAGGGGGAGCGTATGTGTGAGGGCACGGGTGAGTGTCAGCGTATGGGTTAGGATTAGGGGACGGGTGAGGGTCAGGCTTCGGGGAAGGGTTAGGGTTAGGGTTCGGGCTAGGGTTAGGGTTAGGGGACGAGGACGGCTTAGGGTCCAGGTGAGGGTACGACAACGCTTTAGGGGGAGCGTACGTGTGAGGGCGCGGGTGAGTGTCAGCGTACGGTTTAGGATTAGGGGACGGGTGAGGGTCAGGCTTCGGGGAAGTGTTAGGGTTAGGGTTCGGGCTAGGGTTAGGGTTAGGGGACGGGGACGGTTTAGGGTCCAGGTGAGAGTACGACAACGCTTTAGGGGGAGCGTACGTGTGAGGGCGCGGTTGAGTGTCAGCGTAAGGGTTAGGGTTAGGGGACGGGTGAGGGTCAGGCTTCGGGGAAGTGTTAGGGTTAGGGTTCGGGCTAGGGTTAGGGTTAGGGGACGGGGACGGTTTAGGGTCCAGGTGAGGGTACGACAACGCTTTAGGGGGAGCGTACGTGTGAGGGCGCGGGTGAGTGTCAGCATATGGGTTAGGATTAGGGGACGGCTGAGGGTCAGACTTCGGGGAAGGGTTAGGGTTAGGGTTCGGGCTAGTGTTAGGGTTAGGAGACGGGGACGGTTTAGGGTCCAGGTGAGGGTACGACAACGCTTTAGGGGGAGCGTACGTGTGAGGGCGCGGGTGAGTGTCAGCGTACGGGTTAGGATTAGGGGACGGCTGAGAGTCAGGCTTCGGGGAAGGGTTAGGGTTAGGGTTCGGGCTAGGGTTAGGGTTAGGGGACGGGGACGGTTTAGGGTCCAGGTGAGGGTACGACAACGCTTTAGGGGGAGCGTACGTGTGAGGGCGCGGGTGAGTGTCAGCGTACGGGTTAGGATTAGGGGACGGGTGAGGGTCAGGCTTCGGGGAATGGTTAGGGTTAGGGTTCGGGCTAGGGTTAGGGTTAGGGGACGGGGACGGTTTAGGGTCCAGGTGAGGGTACGACAACGCTTTAGGGGGAGCGTACGTGTGAGGGCGCGGGTGAGTGTCAGCGTACGGGTTAGGATTAGGGGACGGGTGAGGGTCAGGCTTCGGGGAAGGGTTAGGGTTAGGGTTCGGGCTAGGGTTAGGGTTAGGGGACTGGGATGGTTTAGGGTTCAGGTGAAGGTACGACAACGCTTTAGGGGGAGCGTATGTGTGAGGGCGCGGGTGAGTGTCAGCGTACGGGTTAGGATTAGGGGACGGGTGAGGGTCAGGCTTCGGGGAAGGGTTAGGGTTAGGGTTCGGGCTAGGGTTAGGGTTAGGGGACGGGGACGGTTTAGGGTCCAGGTGAGGGTACGACAACGCTTTAGGGGGAGCGTATGTGTGAGGGCGCGGGTGAGTGTCAGCGTATGGGTTAGGATTAGGGGACGGGTGAGGGTCAGGCTTCGGGGAAGGGTTAGGGTTAGGGTTCGGGCTAGGGTTAGGGTTAGGGGACGAGGACGGCTTAGGGTCCAGGTGAGGGTACGACAACGCTTTAGGGGGAGCGTACGTGTGAGGGCGCGGTTGACTGTCAGCGTAAGGGTTAGGATTAGGGGACGGTTGAGGGTCAGGCTTCGGGGAAGGGTTAGGGTTAGGGTTCGGGCTAGGGTTAGGGTTAGGGGACGGGGACGGTTTAGGGTCCAGGTGAGGGTACGACAACGCTTTAGGGCGAGCGTACGTGTGAGGACACGGGTGAGTGTCAGCGTACGGGTTAGGATTAGGGGACGGCTGAGGGTCAGGCTTCGGGGAAGGGTTAGTGTTAGGGTTCGGGCTAGGGTTAGGGTTGGGGGACGGGGACGGTTTAGGGTCCAGGTGAGGGTACGACAACGCTTTAGGGGGAGCGTACGTGTGAGGGCGCGGTTGAGTGTCAGCGTACGGGTTAGGATTAGGGGACGGCTGAGGGTCAGGCTTCGGGGAAGAGTTATTGTTAGGGTTCGGGCTAGGGTTAGGGTTAGGGGACGGGGACGGTTTAGGGTCCAGGTGAGGGTACGACAACGCTTTAGGGGGAGCGTACGTGTGAGGGCGCGGGTGAGTGTCAGCGTACGGGTTAGGATTAGGGGACGGCTGAGAGTCAGGCTTCGGGGAAGGGTTAGGATTAGGGTTCGGGCTAGGGTTAGGGTTAGGGGACGGGGACGGTTTAGGGTCCAGGTGAGGGTACGACAACGCTTTAGGGGGAGCGTACGTGTGAGGGCGCGGGTGAGTGTCAGCGTACGGGTTAGGATTAGGGGACGGGTGAGGGTCAGGCTTCGGGGAAGGGTTAGGGTTAGGGTTCGGGCTAGGGTTAGGGTTAGGGGACGGGGACGGTTTAGGGTCCAGGTGAGGGTACGACAACGCTTTAGGGGGAGTGTACGTGTGACGGGGCGGGTGAGTGTCAGCGTACGGGTTAGGATTAGGGGACGGGTGAGGGTCAGGCTTCGGGGAAGGGTTAGGGTTAGGGTTCGGGCTAGGGTTAGGGTTAGGGGACGGGGACGGTTTAGGGTCCAGGTGAGGGTACGACAACGCTTTAGGGGGAGCGTATGTGTGAGGGCACGGGTGAGTGTCAGCGTATGGGTTAGGATTAGGGGACGGGTGAGGGTCAGGCTTCGGGGAAGGGTTAGGGTTAGGGTTCGGGCTAGGGTTAGGGTTTGGGAACGAGGACGGCTTAGGGTCCAGGTGAGGGTACGACAACGCTTTAGGGGGAGCGTACGTGTGAGGGCGCGGGTGAGTGTCAGCGTACGGTTTAGGATTAGGGGACGGGTGAGGGTCAGGCTTCGGGGAAGGGTTAGGGTTAGGGTTCGGGCTAGGGTTAGGGTTAGGGGACGGGGACGGTTTAGGGTCCAGGTGAGAGTACGACAACGCTTTAGGGGGAGCGTACGTGTGAGGGCGCGGTTGAGTGTCAGCGTAAGGGTTAGGGTTAGGGGACGGGTGAGGGTCAGGCTTCGGGGAAGTGTTAGGGTTAGGGTTCGGGCTAGGGTTAGGGTTAGGGGACGGGGACGGTTTAGGGTCCAGGTGAGGGTACGACAACGCTTTAGGGGGAGCGTACGTGTGAGGGCGCGGGTGAGTGTCAGCATATGGGTTAGGATTAGGGGACGGCTGAGGGTCAGACTTCGGGGAAGGGTTAGGGTTAGGGTTCGGGCTAGTGTTAGGGTTAGGAGACGGGGACGGTTTAGGGTCCAGGTGAGGGTACGACAACGCTTTAGGGGGAGCGTACGTGTGAGGGCGCGGGTGAGTGTCAGCGTACGGGTTAGGATTAGGGGACGGCTGAGAGTCAGGCTTCGGGGAAGGGTTAGGGTTAGGGTTCGGGCTAGGGTTAGGGTTAGGGGACGGGGACGGTTTAGGGTCCAGGTGAGGGTACGACAACGCTTTAGGGGGAGCGTACGTGTGAGGGCGCGGGTGAGTGTCAGCGTACGGGTTAGGATTAGGGGACGGGTGAGGGTCAGGCTTCGGGGAATGGTTAGGGTTAGGGTTCGGGCTAGGGTTAGGGTTAGGGGACGGGGACGGTTTAGGGTCCAGGTGAGGGTACGACAACGCTTTAGGGGGAGCGTACGTGTGAGGGCGCGGGTGAGTGTCAGCGTACGGGTTAGGATTAGGGGACGGGTGAGGGTCAGGCTTCGGGGAAGAGTTAGGGTTAGGGTTCGGGCTAGGGTTAGGGTTAGGGGACGGGGACGGTTTAGGGTCCAGGTGAAAGTACGACAACGCTTTAGGGGGAGCGTACGTGTGAGGGCGCGGGTGAGTGTCAGCATACGGGTTAGGATTAGGGGACGGCTGAGGGTCAGGCTTCGGGGAAGGGTTAGGGTTAGGGTTCGGGCTAGGGTTAGGGTTAGGGGACGGGGACGGTTTAGGGTCCAGGTGAAAGTACGACAACGCTTTAGGGGGAGCGTACGTGTGAGGGCGCGGGTGAGTGTCAGCATACGGGTTAGGATTAGGGGACGGCTGAGGGTCAGGCTTCGGGGAAGGGTTAGGGTTAGGGTTCGGGCTAGGGTTAGGGTTAGGGGACGGGGACGGTTTAGGGTCCAGGTGAGGGTACGACAACACTTTAGGGGGAGCGTACGTGTGAGGGTGCGGGTGAGTGTCAGCGTACGGGTTAGGATTAGGGGACGGCTGAGGGTCAGGCTTCGGGGAAGGGTTAGGGTTAGGGTTCGGGCTAGGGTAAGGGTTAGGGGACGGGGACGGTTTAGGGTCCAGGTGAGGGTACGACAACGCTTTAGGGGGAGCGTATGTGTGAGGGCGTGGGTGAGTGTCAGCGTACGGGTTAGGATTAGGGGACGGGTGAGGGTCAGGCTTCGGGGAATGGTTAGGGTTAGGGTTCGGGCTAGGGTTAGGGTTAGGGGACGGGGACGGTTTAGGGTCCAGGTGAGGGTACGACAACGCTTTAGGGGGAGCGTACGTGTGAGGGCGCGGGTGAGTGTCAGCGTACGGGTTAGGATTAGGGGACGGGTGAGGGTCACCCTTCGGGGAAGGGTTAGGGTTAGGGTTCGGGCTAGGGTTAGGGTTAGGGGACGAGGACGGCTTAGGGTCCAGGTGAGGGTACGACAACGCTTTAGGGGGAGCGTACGTGTGAGGGCGTGGGTGAGTGTCAGCGTACGGTTTAGGATTAGGGGATGGGTGAGGGTCAGGCTTCGGGGAAGGGTTAGGGTTAGGGTTCGGGCTAGGGTTAGGGTTAGGGGACGGGGACGGTTTAGGGTCCAGGTGAGGGTACGACAACGCTTTAGGGGGAGCGTACGTGTGAGGGCGCATGTGAGTGTCAGCGTACGGGTTAGGATTAGGGGACGGCTGAGAGTCAGGCTTCGGGGAAGTGTTAGGGTTAGGGTTCGGGCTAGGGTTAGGGTTAGGGGATGGGGACGGTTTAGGGTCCAGGTGAGGGTACGACAACGCTTTAGGGGGAGCGTACGTGTGAGGGCGCGGGTGAGTGTCAGCGTACGGGTTAGGATTAGGGGACGGGTGAGGGTCAGGCTTCGGGGAAGGGTTAGGGTTAGGGTTCGGGCTAGGGTTAGGGTTGGGGGACGGGGACGGTTTAGGGTCCAGGTGAGGGTACGACAACGCTTTAGGGGGAGCGTACGTGTGAGGGCGCGGTTGAGTGTCAGCGTACGGGTTAGGATTAGGGGACGGCTGAGGGTCAGGCTTCGGGGAAGGGTTAGGGTTAGGGTTCGGGCTAGGGTTAGGGTTAGGGGACGGGGACGGTTTAGGGTCCAGGTGAGGGTACGACAACGCTTTAGGGGGAGTGTACGTGTGAGGGCGCGGGTGAGTGTCAGCGTACGGGTTAGGATTAGGGGACGGGTGAGGGTCAGGCTTCGGGGAAGGGTTAGGGTTAGGGTTCGGGCTAGGGTTAGGGTTAGGGGACGGGGACGGTTTAGGGTCCAGGTGAGCGTAAGACAACGCTTTAGGGGGAGCCTACGTGTGAGGGGGCGGGTGAGTGTCAGCGTACGGGTTAGGATTAGGGGACGGGTGAGGGTCAGGCTTCGGGGAATGGTTAGGGTTAGGGTTCGGGCTAGGGTTAGGGTTAGGGGACGGGGACGGTTTAGGGTCCAGGTGAGGGTACGACAACGCTTTAGGGGGAGCCTACGTGTGAGGGCGCGGGTGAGTGTCAGCGTACGGTTTAGGATTAGGGGACCGGTGAGGGTCTGGCTTCGGGGAAGGGTTAGGGTTAGGGTTCGGGCTAGGGTTAGGGTTAGGGGACGGGGACGGTTTAGGGTACATGTGAGTGTACGACAACGCTTTAGGGGGAGCGTACGTGTGAGGGCGCGGGTGAGTGTCAGCGTACGGGTTAGGATTAGGGGACGGGTGAGGGTCAGGCTTCGGGGAAGGGTTAGGGTTAGGGTTCGGGCTAGGGTTAGGGTTAGGGGACGGGGACGGTTTAGGGTCCAGGTGAGGGTACGACAACGCTTTAGGGGGAGCGTACGTGTGAGGGCGCGGGTGAGTGTCAGCGTATGGGTTAGGATTAGGGGACGGGTGAGGGTCAGGCTTCGGGGAAGGGTTAGGGTTAGGGTTCGGGCTAGGGTTAGGGTTAGGGGACGGGGACGGCTTAGGGTCCAGGTGAGGGTACGACAACGCTTTAGGGGGAGCGTACGTGTGAGGGCACGGGTGAGTGTCAGTGTACGGGTTAGGATTAGGGGACGGCTGAGGGTCAGGCTTCGGGGAAGGGTTAGGGTTAGGGTTCGGGCTAGGGTTAGGGGACGGGGACGGTTTAGGGTCCAGGTGAGGGTACGACAACGCTTTAGGGGGAGCGTACGTCTGAGGGCGCGGGTGAGTGTCAGCGTACGGGTTAGGATTAGGGGACGGGTGAGTGTCAGGCTTCGGGGAAGGGTTAGGGTTAGGGTTCGGGCTAGGGTTAGGGTTAGGAGACGGGGACGGTTTAGGGTCCAGGTGAAGGTACGACAACGCTTTAGGGGGAGCGTACGTGTGAGGGCGCGGGTGAGTGTCAGCGTACGGGTTAGGATTAGGGGACGGGTGAGTGTCAGGCTTCGGGGAAGGGTTAGGGTTAGGGTTCGGGCTAGGGTTAGGGTTAGGGGACGGGGACGGTTTAGGGTCCAGGTGAGGGTACGACAACGCTTTAGGGGGAGCGTATGTGTGAGGGCGTAGGTGAGTGTCAGCGTACGGGTTAGGATTAGGGGACGGCTGAGGGTCAGGCTTCGGGGAATGGTTAGGGTTAGGGTTCGGGCTAGGGTTAGGGTTAGGGGACGGGGACGGTTTAGGGTCCAGGTGAGGGTACGACAACGCTTTAGGGGGAGCCTACGTGTGACGGCGCGGGTGAGTGTCAGCGAACGGGTTAGGATTAGGGGACCGGTGAGGGTCAGGCTTCGGGGAAGGGTTAGGGTTAGGGTTCGGGCTAGGGTTAGGGTTAGGGGACGGGGACGGTTTAGGGTCCAGGTGAGGGTACGACAACGCTTTAGGGGGAGCGTACGTGTGAGGGCGCGGGTGAGTGTCAGCGTACGGGTTAGGATTAGGGGACGGGTGAGGGTCAGGCTTCGGGGAAGTGTTAGGGTTAGGGTTCGGGCTAGGGTTAGGGTTAGGGGACGGGGACGGTTTAGGGTCCAGGTGAGTGTACGACAATGCATTTAGGGGAGCGTATGTGTGAGGGCGCGGGTGAGTGTCAGCGTATGGGTTAGGATTAGGGGACGGGTGAGGGTCAGGCTTCAGGGAAGGGTTAGGGTTAGGGTTCGGGCTAGGGTTAGGGTTAGGGGACGGGGACGGCTTAGGGTCCAGGTGAGGGTACGACAACGCTTTAGGGGGAGCGTACGTGTGAGGGCGCGGTTGAGTGTCTGCGTAAGGGTTAGGATTAGGGGACGGGTGAGGGTCAGGCTTCGGGGAAGGGTTAGGGTTAGGGTTCGGGCTAGGGTTAGGGTTAGGGGACGGGGACGGTTTAGGGTCCAGGTGAGGGTACGACAACGCTTTAGGGGGAGCGTACGTGTGAGGGCGCGGGTGAGTGTCAGCGTACGGGTTAGGATTAGGGGACGGGTGAGGGTCAGGCTTCGGGGAATGGTTAGGGTTAGGGTTCGGGCTAGGGTTAGGGTTAGGGGACGGGGACGGTTTAGGGTCCAGGTGAGGGTACGACAACGCTTTAGGGGGAGCGTACGTGTGAGGGCGCGGGTGAGTGTCAGCGTACGGGTTAGGATTAGGGGACGGGTGAGGGTCAGGCTTCGGGGAAGGGTTAGGGTTAGGGTTCGGGCTAGGGTTAGGGTTAGGGGACTGGGATGGTTTAGGGTTCAGGTGAAGGTACGACAACGCTTTAGGGGGAGCGTATGTGTGAGGGCGCGGGTGAGTGTCAGCGTACGGGTTAGGATTAGGGGACGGGTGAGGGTCAGGCTTCGGGGAAGGGTTAGGGTTAGGGTTCGGGCTAGGGTTAGGGTTAGGGGACGGGGACGGTTTAGGGTCCAGGTGAGGGTACGACAACGCTTTAGGGGGAGCGTATGTGTGAGGGCGCGGGTGAGTGTCAGCGTATGGGTTAGGATTAGGGGACGGGTGAGGGTCAGGCTTCGGGGAAGGGTTAGGGTTAGGGTTCGGGCTAGGGTTAGGGTTAGGGGACGAGGACGGCTTAGGGTCCAGGTGAGGGTACGACAACGCTTTAGGGGGAGCGTACGTGTGAGGGCGCGGTTGACTGTCAGCGTAAGGGTTAGGATTAGGGGACGGTTGAGGGTCAGGCTTCGGGGAAGGGTTAGGGTTAGGGTTCGGGCTAGGGTTAGGGTTAGGGGACGGGGACGGTTTAGGGTCCAGGTGAGGGTACGACAACGCTTTAGGGCGAGCGTACGTGTGAGGACGCGGGTGAGTGTCAGCGTACGGGTTAGGATTAGGGGACGGCTGAGGGTCAGGCTTCGGGGAAGGGTTAGTGTTAGGGTTCGGGCTAGGGTTAGGGTTGGGGGACGGGGACGGTTTAGGGTCCAGGTGAGGGTACGACAACGCTTTAGGGGGAGCGTACGTGTGAGGGCGCGGTTGAGTGTCAGCGTACGGGTTAGGATTAGGGGACGGCTGAGGGTCAGGCTTCGGGGAAGAGTTAGGGTTAGGGTTCGGGCTAGGGTTAGGGTTAGGGGACGGGGACGGTTTAGGGTCCAGGTGAGGGTACGACAACGCTTTAGGGGGAGCGTACGTGTGAGGGCGCGGGTGAGTGTCAGCGTACGGGTTAGGATTAGGGGACGGCTGAGAGTCAGGCTTCGGGGAAGGGTTAGGATTAGGGTTCGGGCTAGGGTTAGGGTTAGGGGACGGGGACGGTTTAGGGTCCAGGTGAGGGTACGACAACGCTTTAGGGGGAGCGTACGTGTGAGGGCGCGGGTGAGTGTCAGCGTACGGGTTAGGATTAGGGGACGGGTGAGGGTCAGGCTTCGGGGAAGGGTTAGGGTTAGGGTTCGGGCTAGGGTTAGTGTTAGGGGACGGGGACGGTTTAGGGTCCAGGTGAGGGTACGACAACGCTTTAGGGGGAGTGTACGTGTGACGGGGCGGGTGAGTGTCAGCGTACGGGTTAGGATTAGGGGACGGGTGAGGGTCAGGCTTCGGGGAAGGGTTAGGGTTAGGGTTCGGGCTAGGGTTAGGGTTAGGGGACGGGGACGGTTTAGGGTCCAGGTGAGGGTACGACAACGCTTTAGGGGGAGCGTATGTGTGAGGGCACGGGTGAGTGTCAGCGTATGGGTTAGGATTAGGGGACGGGTGAGGGTCAGGCTTCGGGGAAGGGTTAGGGTTAGGGTTCGGGCTAGGGTTAGGGTTAGGGGACGAGGACGGCTTAGGGTCCAGGTGAGGGTACGACAACGCTTTAGGGGGAGCGTACGTGTGAGGGCGCGGGTGAGTGTCAGCGTACGGTTTAGGATTAGGGGACGGGTGAGGGTCAGGCTTCGGGGAAGGGTTAGGGTTAGGGTTCGGGCTAGGGTTAGGGTTAGGGGACGGGGACGGTTTAGGGTCCAGGTGAGAGTACGACAACGCTTTAGGGGGAGCGTACGTGTGAGGGCGCGGTTGAGTGTCAGCGTAAGGGTTAGGGTTAGGGGACGGGTGAGGGTCAGGCTTCGGGGAAGTGTTAGGGTTAGGGTTCGGGCTAGGGTTAGGGTTAGGGGACGGGGACGGTTTAGGGTCCAGGTGAGGGTACGACAACGCTTTAGGGGGAGCGTACGTGTGAGGGCGCGGGTGAGTGTCAGCGTATGGGTTAGGATTAGGGGACGGCTGAGGGTCAGACTTCGGGGAAGGGTTAGGGTTAGGGTTCGGGCTAGTGTTAGGGTTAGGAGACGGGGACGGTTTAGGGTCCAGGTGAGGGTACGACAACGCTTTAGGGGGAGCGTACGTGTGAGGGCGCGGGTGAGTGTCAGCGTACGGGTTAGGATTAGGGGACGGCTGAGAGTCAGGCTTCGGGGAAGGGTTAGGGTTAGGGTTCGGGCTAGCGTTAGGGTTAGGGGACGGGGACGGTTTAGGGTCCAGGTGAGGGTACGACAACGCTTTAGGGGGAGCGTACGTGTGAGGGCGCGGGTGAGTGTCAGCGTACGGGTTAGGATTAGGGGACGGGTGAGGGTCAGGCTTCGGGGAATGGTTAGGGTTAGGGTTCGGGCTAGGGTTAGGGTTAGGGGACGGGGACGGTTTAGGGTCCAGGTGAGGGTACGACAACGCTTTAGGGGGAGCGTACGTGTGAGGGCGCGGGTGAGTGTCAGCGTACGGGTTAGGATTAGGGGACGGGTGAGGGTCAGGCTTCGGGGAAGGGTTAGGGTTAGGGTTCGGGCTAGGGTTAGGGTTAGGGGACTGGGATGGTTTAGGGTTCAGGTGAAGGTACGACAACGCTTTAGGGGGAGCGTATGTGTGAGGGCGCGGGTGAGTGTCAGCGTACGGGTTAGGATTAGGGGACGGGTGAGGGTCAGGCTTCGGGGAAGGGTTAGGGTTAGGGTTCGGGCTAGGGTTAGGGTTAGGGGACGGGGACGGTTTAGGGTCCAGGTGAGGGTACGACAACGCTTTAGGGGGAGCGTATGTGTGAGGGCGCGGGTGAGTGTCAGCGTATGGGTTAGGATTAGGGGACGGGTGAGGGTCAGGCTTCGGGGAAGGGTTAGGGTTAGGGTTCGGGCTAGGGTTAGGGTTAGGGGACGAGGACGGCTTAGGGTCCAGGTGAGGGTACGACAACGCTTTAGGGGGAGCGTACGTGTGAGGGCGCGGTTGACTGTCAGCGTAAGGGTTAGGATTAGGGGACGGTTGAGGGTCAGGCTTCGGGGAAGGGTTAGGGTTAGGGTTCGGGCTAGGGTTAGGGTTAGGGGACGGGGACGGTTTAGGGTCCAGGTGAGGGTACGACAACGCTTTAGGGCGAGCGTACGTGTGAGGACACGGGTGAGTGTCAGCGTACGGGTTAGGATTAGGGGACGGCTGAGGGTCAGGCTTCGGGGAAGGGTTAGTGTTAGGGTTCGGGCTAGGGTTAGGGTTGGGGGACGGGGACGGTTTAGGGTCCAGGTGAGGGTACGACAACGCTTTAGGGGGAGCGTACGTGTGAGGGCGCGGTTGAGTGTCAGCGTACGGGTTAGGATTAGGGGACGGCTGAGGGTCAGGCTTCGGGGAAGAGTTAGGGTTAGGGTTCGGGCTAGGGTTAGGGTTAGCGGACGGGGACGGTTTAGGGTCCAGGTGAGGGTACGACAATGCTTTAGGGGGAGCGTACGTGTGAGGGCGCGGGTGAGTGTCAGCGTACGGGTTAGGATTAGGGGACGGCTGAGAGTCAGGCTTCGGGGAAGGGTTAGGATTAGGGTTCGGGCTAGGGTTAGGGTTAGGGGACGGGGACGGTTTAGGGTCCAGGTGAGGGTACGACAACGCTTTAGGGGGAGCGTACGTGTGAGGGCGCGGGTGAGTGTCAGCGTACGGGTTAGGATTAGGGGACGGGTGAGGGTCAGGCTTCGGGGAAGGGTTAGGGTTAGGGTTCGGGCTAGGGTTAGGGTTAGGGGACGGGGACGGTTTAGGGTCCAGGTGAGGGTACGACAACGCTTTAGGGGGAGTGTACGTGTGACGGGGCGGGTGAGTGTCAGCGTACGGGTTAGGATTAGGGGACGGGTGAGGGTCAGGCTTCGGGGAAGGGTTAGGGTTAGGGTTCGGGCTAGGGTTAGGGTTAGGGGACGGGGACGGTTTAGGGTCCAGGTGAGGGTACGACAACGCTTTAGGGGGAGCGTATGTGTGAGGGCACGGGTGAGTGTCAGCGTATGGGTTAGGATTAGGGGACGGGTGAGGGTCAGGCTTCGGGGAAGGGTTAGGGTTAGGGTTCGGGCTAGGGTTAGGGTTAGGGGACGAGGACGGCTTAGGGTCCAGGTGAGGGTACGACAACGCTTTAGGGGGAGCGTACGTGTGAGGGCGCGGGTGAGTGTCAGCGTACGGTTTAGGATTAGGGGACGGGTGAGGGTCAGGCTTCGGGGAAGGGTTAGGGTTAGGGTTCGGGCTAGGGTTAGGGTTAGGGGACGGGGACGGTTTAGGGTCCAGGTGAGAGTACGACAACGCTTTAGGGGGAGCGTACGTGTGAGGGCGCGGTTGAGTGTCAGCGTAAGGGTTAGGGTTAGGGGACGGGTGAGGGTCAGGCTTCGGGGAAGTGTTAGGGTTAGGGTTCGGGCTAGGGTTAGGGTTAGGGGACGGGGACGGTTTAGGGTCCAGGTGAGGGTACGACAACGCTTTAGGGGGAGCGTACGTGTGAGGGCGCGGGTGAGTGTCAGCATATGGGTTAGGATTAGGGGACGGCTGAGGGTCAGACTTCGGGGAAGGGTTAGGGTTAGGGTTCGGGCTAGTGTTAGGGTTAGGAGACGGGGACGGTTTAGGGTCCAGGTGAGGGTACGACAACGCTTTAGGGGGAGCGTACGTGTGAGGGCGCGGGTGAGTGTCAGCGTACGGGTTAGGATTAGGGGACGGCTGAGAGTCAGGCTTCGGGGAAGGGTTAGGGTTAGGGTTCGGGCTAGGGTTAGGGTTAGGGGACGGGGACGGTTTAGGGTCCAGGTGAGGGTACGACAACGCTTTAGGGGGAGCGTACGTGTGAGGGCGCGGGTGAGTGTCAGCGTACGGGTTAGGATTAGGGGACGGGTGAGGGTCAGGCTTCGGGGAATGGTTAGGGTTAGGGTTCGGGCTAGGGTTAGGGTTAGGGGACGGGGACGGTTTAGGGTCCAGGTGAGGGTACGACAACGCTTTAGGGGGAGCGTACGTGTGAGGGCGCGGGTGAGTGTCAGCGTACGGGTTAGGATTAGGGGACGGGTGAGGGTCAGGCTTCGGGGAAGAGTTAGGGTTAGGGTTCGGGCTAGGGTTAGGGTTAGGGGACGGGGACGGTTTAGGGTCCAGGTGAAAGTACGACAACGCTTTAGGGGGAGCGTACGTGTGAGGGCGCGGGTGAGTGTCAGCATACGGGTTAGGATTAGGGGACGGCTGAGGGTCAGGCTTCGGGGAAGGGTTAGGGTTAGGGTTCGGGCTAGGGTTAGGGTTAGGGGACGGGGACGGTTTAGGGTCCAGGTGAAAGTACGACAACGCTTTAGGGGGAGCGTACGTGTGAGGGCGCGGGTGAGTGTCAGCATACGGGTTAGGATTAGGGGACGGCTGAGGGTCAGGCTTCGGGGAAGGGTTAGGGTTAGGGTTCGGGCTAGGGTTAGGGTTAGGGGACGGGGACGGTTTAGGGTCCAGGTGAGGGTACGACAACACTTTAGGGGGAGCGTACGTGTGAGGGTGCGGGTGAGTGTCAGCGTACGGGTTAGGATTAGGGGACGGCTGAGGATCAGGCTTCGGGGAAGGGTTAGGGTTAGGGTTCGGGCTAGGGTAAGGGTTAGGGGACGGGGACGGTTTAGGGTCCAGGTGAGGGTACGACAACGCTTTAGGGGGAGCGTATGTGTGAGGGCGTGGGTGAGTGTCAGCGTACGGGTTAGGATTAGAGGACGGGTGAGGGTCAGGCTTCGGGGAAGGGTTAGGGTTAGGGTTCGGGCTAGGGTTAGGGTTAGGGGACGGGGACGGTTTAGGGTCCAGGTGAGGGTACGACAACGCTTTAGGGGGAGCGTACGTGTGAGGGCGCGGGTGAGTGTCAGCGTACGGGTTAGGATTAGGGGACGGGTGAGGGTCACCCTTCGGGGAAGGGTTAGGGTTAGGGTTCGGGCTAGGGTTAGGGTTAGGCACGGGGACGGCTTAGGGTCCAGGTGAGGGTACGACAACGCTTTAGGGGGAGCGTACGTGTGAGGGCGTGGGTGAGTGTCAGCGTACGGTTTAGGATTAGGGGATGGGTGAGGGTCAGGCTTCGGGGAAGGGTTAGGGTTAGGGTTCGGGCTAGGGTTAGGGTTAGGGGACGGGGACGGTTTAGGGTCCAGGTGAGGGTACGACAACGCTTTAGGGGGAGCGTACGTGTGAGGGCGCGGGTGAGTGTCAGCGTACGGGTTAGGATTAGGGGACGGCTGAGGGTCAGGCTTCGGGGAAGTGTTAGGGTTAGGGTTCGGGCTAGGGTTAGGCTTAGGGGACGGGGACGGTTTAGGGTCCAGGTGTGGGTACGACAACGCTTTAGGGGGAGCGTACGTGTGAGGGCGCGGGTGAGTGTCAGCGTACGGGTTAGGATTAGGGGACGGGTGAGGGTCAGGCTTCGGGGAAGGGTTAGGGTTAGGGTTCGGGCTAGGGTTAGGGTTGGGGGACGGGGACGGTTTAGGGTCCAGGTGAGGGTACGACAACGCTTTAGGGGGAGCGTACGTGTGAGGGCGCGGTTGAGTGTCAGCGTACGGGTTAGGATTAGGGGACGGCTGAGGGTCAGGCTTCGGGGAAGGGTTAGGGTTAGGGTTCGGGCTAGGGTTAGGGTTAGGGGACGGGGACGGTTTAGGGTCCAGGTGAGGGTACGACAACGCTTTAGGGGGAGCGTACGTGTGAGGGCGTGGGTGAGTGTCAGCGTACGGGTTAGGATTAGGGGACGGGTGAGGGTCAGGCTTCGGGGAAGGGTTAGGGTTAGGGTTCGGGCTAGGGTTAGGGTTAGGGGCCGGGGACGGTTTAGGGTCCAGGTGAGCGTAAGACAACGCTTTAGGGGGAGCCTACGTGTGAGGGGGCGGGTGAGTGTCAGCGTACGGGTTAGGATTAGGGGACGGGTGAGGGTCAGGCTTCGGGGAACGGTTAGGGTTAGGGTTCGGGCTAGGGTTAGGGTTAGGGGACGGGGACGGTTTAGGGTCCAGGTGAGGGTACGACAACGCTTTAGGGGGAGCCTACGTGTGAGGGCGCGGGTGAGTGTCAGCGTACGGTTTAGGATTAGGGGACCGGTGAGGGTCTGGCTTCGGGGAAGGGTTAGGGTTAGGGTTCGGGCTAGGGTTAGGGTTAGGGGACGGGGACGGTTTAGGGTACATGTGAGGGTACGACAACGCTTTAGGGGGAGCGTACGTGTGAGGGCGCGGGTGAGTGTCAGCGTACGGGTTAGGATTAGGGGACGGGTGAGGGTCAGGCTTCGGGGAAGGGTTAGGGTTAGGGTTCGGGCTAGGGTTAGGGTTAGGGGACGGGGACGGTTTAGGGTCCAGGTGAGGGTACGACAACGCTTTAGGGGGAGCGTACGTGTGAGGGCGCGGGTGAGTGTCAGCGTACGGGTTAGGATTAGGGGACGGGTGAGGGTCAGGCTTCGGGGAAGGGTTAGGGTTAGGGTTCGGGCTAGGGTTAGGGTTAGGGGACGGGGACGGCTTAGGGTCCAGGTGAGGGTACGACAACGCTTTAGGGGGAGCGTACGTGTGAGGGCGCGGGTGAGTGTCAGCGTACGGGTTAGGATTAGGGGACGGCTGAGGGTCAGGCTTCGGGGAAGGGTTAGGGTTAGGGTTCGGGCTAGGGTTAGGGGACGGGGACGGTTTAGGGTCCAGGTGAGGGTACGACAACGCTTTAGGGGGAGCGTACGTCTGAGGGCGCGGGTGAGTGTCAGCGTACGGGTTAGGATTAGGGGACGGGTGAGTGTCAGGCTTCGGGGAAGGGTTAGGGTTAGGGTTCGGGCTAGGGTTAGGGTTAGGAGACGGGGACGGTTTAGGGTCCAGGTGAAGGTACGACAACGCTTTAGGGGGAGCGTACGTGTGAGGGCGCGGGTGAGTGTCAGCGTACGGGTTAGGATTAGGGGACGGGTGAGTGTCAGGCTTCGGGGAAGGGTTAGGGTTAGGGTTCGGGCTAGGGTTAGGGTTAGGGGACGGGGACAGTTTAGGGTCCAGGTGAGGGTACGACAACGCTTTAGGGGGAGCGTACGTGTGAGGGCGCGGGTGAGTGTCAGCGTACGGGTTAGGATTAGGGGACGGGTGAGGGTCAGGCTTCGGGGAAGTGTTAGGGTTAGGGTTCGGGCTAGGGTTAGGGTTAGGGGACGGGGACGGTTTAGGGTCCAGGTGAGGGTAAGACAACGCTTTCGGGGGAGCCTACGTGTGAGGGCGCGGGTGAGTGTCAGCGTACGGGTTAGGATTAGGTGACGGGTGAGGGTCAGGCTTCGGGGAAGGGTTAGGGTAAGGGTTCGGGCTAGGGTTAGAGTTAGGGGACGGGGACGGTTTAGGGTCCAGGTGAGGGTACGACAACGCTTTAGGGGGAGCGTATGTGTAAGGGCGTAGGTGAGTGTCAGCGTACGGGTTAGGATTAGGGGACGGCTGAGGGTCAGGCTTCGGGGAATGGTTAGGGTTAGGGTTCGGGCTAGGGTTAGGGTTAGGGGACGGGGACGGTTTAGGGTCCAGGTGAGGGTACGACAACGCTTTAGGGGGAGCCTACGTGTGACGGCGCGGGTGAGTGTCAGCGAACGGGTTAGGATTAGGGGACCGGTGAGGGTCAGGCTTCGGGGAAGGGTTAGGGTTAGGGTTCGGGCTAGGGTTAGGGTTAGGGGACGGGGACGGTTTAGGGTCCAGGTGAGGGTACGACAACGCTTTAGGGGGAGCGTACGTGTGAGGGCGCGGGTGAGTGTCAGCGTACGGGTTAGGATTAGGGGACGGGTGAGGGTCAGGCTTCGGGGAAGTGTTAGGGTTAGGGTTCGGGCTAGGGTTAGGGTTAGGGGACGGGGACGGTTTAGGGTCCAGGTGAGTGTACGACAATGCTTTTAGGGGAGCGTATGTGTGAGGGCGCGGGTGAGTGTCAGCGTATGGGTTAGGATTAGGGGACGGGTGAGGGTCAGGCTTCAGGGAAGGGTTAGGGTTAGGGTTCGGGCTAGGGTTAGGGTTAGGGGACGGGGACGGCTTAGGGTCCAGGTGAGGGTACGACAACGCTTTAGGGGGAGCGTACGTGTGAGGGCGCGGTTGAGTGTCTGCGTAAGGGTTAGGATTAGGGGACGGGTGAGGGTCAGGCTTCGGGGAAGGGTTAGGGTTAGGGTTCGGGCTAGGGTTAGGGTTAGGGGACGGGGACGGTTTAGGGTCCAGGTGAGGGTACGACAATGCTTTAGGGGGAGCGTACGTGTGAGGGCGCGGGTGAGTGTCAGCGTACGGGTTAGGATTAGGGGACGGCTGAGGGTCAGGCTTCGGGGAAGGGTTAGGGTTAGGGTTCGGGCTAGGGTTAGGGTTAGGGGACGGGGACGGTTTAGGGTCCAGGTGAGGGTACGACAACGCTTTAGGGGGAGCGTACG
Organism: Orcinus orca; assembly: GCF_937001465.1. Lineage (NCBI taxonomy): Eukaryota > Metazoa > Chordata > Mammalia > Artiodactyla > Delphinidae > Orcinus > Orcinus orca. The sequence goes on along the minus strand of NW_026044050.1, from coordinate 35,198 downwards.
TGTGAGGGCGCGGGTGAGTGTCAGCGTACGGTTTAGGATTAGGGGACGGGTGAGGGTCAGGCTTCGGGGAAGGGTTAGGGGTAGGGTTCGGGCTAGGGTTAGGGTTAGGGGACGAGGACGGCTTAGGGTCCAGGTGAGGGTACGACAACGCTTTAGGGGGAGCGTACGTGTGAGGGCGTGGGTGAGTGTCAGCGTACGGTTTAGGATTAGGGGATGGGTGAGGGTCAGGCTTCGGGGAACGGTTAGGGTTAGGGTTCGGGCTAGGGTTAGGGTTAGGGGACGGGGACGGTTTAGGGTCCAGGTGAGGGTACGACAACGCTTTAGGGGGAGCGTACGTGTGAGGGCGCGGGTGAGTGTCAGCGTACGGGTTAGGATTAGGGGACGGGTGAGGGTCAGGCTTCGGGGAAGAGTTAGGGATAGGGTTCGGGCTAGGGTTAGGGTTAGGGGACGGGGACGGTTTAGGGTCCAGGTGAGGGTACGACAACGCTTTAGGGGGAGCGTACGTGTGAGGGCGCGGTTGAGTGTCAGCTTAAGGGTTAGGATTAGGGGACGGGTGAGGGTCAGGCTTCGGGGAAGGGTTAGGGTTAGGGTTCGGGCTAGGGTTAGGGTTAGGGGACGGGGACGGTTTAGGGTCCAGGTGAGGGTACGACAACGCTTTAGGGGGAGCGTACGTGTGAGGGCGCGGGTGAGTGTCAGCGTATGGGTTAGGATTAGGGGACGGGTGAGGGTCAGGCTTCGGGGTAGGGTTAGGGTTAGGGTTCGGGCTAGGGTTAGGGTTAGGGGACGGGGACGGTTTAGGGTCCAGGTGAGGGTACGACAACGCTTTAGGTGGAGCGTACGTGTGAGGGCGCGGGTGAGTGTCAGCGTACGGGTTAGGATTAGGGGACGGGTGAGGGTCAGGCTTCGGGGAAGGGTTAGGGTTAGGGTTCGGGCTAGGGTTAGGGTTAGGGGACTGGGATGGTTTAGGGTTCAGGTGAAGGTACGACAACGCTTTAGGGGGAGCGTACGTGTGAGGGCGCGGGTGAGTGTCAGCGTACGGGTTAGGATTAGGGGACGGGTGAGGGTCAGGCTTCGGGGAAGGGTTAGGGTTAGGGTTCGGGCTAGGGTTAGGGTTAGGGGACGGGGACGGTTTAGGGTCCAGGTGAGGGTACGACAACGCTTTAGGGGGAGCGTATGTGTGAGGGCGCGGGTGAGTGTCAGCGTATGGGTTAGGATTAGGGGACGGGTGAGGGTCAGGCTTCGGGGAAGGGTTAGGGTTAGGGTTCGGGCTAGGGTTAGGGTTAGGGGACGAGGACGGCTTAGGGTCCAGGTGAGGGTACGAGAACGCTTTAGGGGGAGCGTACGTGTGAGGGCGCCGTTGACTGTCAGCGTAAGGGTTAGGATTAGGTGACGGGTGAGTGTCAGGCTTCGGGGAAGGGTTAGGGTTAGGGTTCGGGCTAGGGTTAGGGTTAGGGGACGGGGACGGTTTAGGGTCCAGGTGAGGGTACGACAACGCTTTAGGGGGAGCCTACGTGTGAGGGCACGGGTGAGTGTCAGCGTACGGGTTAGGATTAGGGGACGGCTGAGGGTCAGGCTTCGGGGAAGGGTTAGGGTTAGGGTTCGGGCTAGGGTTAGGGTTGGGGGACGGGGACGGTTTAGGGTCCAGGTGAGGGTACGACAACGCTTTAGGGGGAGCGTACGTGTGAGGGCACGGTAGAGTGTCAGCGTACGGGTTAGGATTAGGGGACGGCTGAGGGTCAGGCTTCGGGGAAGGGTTAGGGTTAGGGTTCGGGCTAGGGTTAGGGTTAGGGGACGGGGACGGTTTAGGGTCCAGGTGAGGGTACGACAACGCTTTAGGGGGAGCGTACGTGTGAGGGCGCGGGTGAGTGTCAGCGTACGGGTTAGGATTAGGGGACGGGTGAGGGTCAGGCTTCGGGGAATGGTTATTGTTAGGGTTCGGGCTAGGGTTAGGGTTAGGGGACGGGGACGGTTTAGGGTCCAGGTGAGGGTACGACAACGCTTTAGGGGGAGCGTACGTGTGAGGGCGCGGGTGAGTGTCAGCGTACGGGTTAGGATTAGGGGACGGCTGAGGGTCAGGCTTCGGGGAAGCGTTAGGGTTAGGGTTCGGGCTAGGGTTAGGGTTAGGGGACGGGGACGGTTTAGGGTCCAGGTGAGGGTACGACAACGCTTTAGGGGGAGCGTACGTGTGAGGGCGCGGGTGAGTGTCAGCGTACGGGTTAGGATTAGGGGACGGGTGAGGGTCAGGCTTCGGGGAAGGGTTAGGGTTAGGGTTCGATTTAGGGTTAGGGTTAGGGGACGGGGACGGTTTAGGGTCCAGGTGAGGGTAAGACAACGCTTTAGGGGGAGCCTACGTGTGAGGGCGCGGGTGAGTGTCAGCGTACGGGTTAGGATTAGGTGACGGGTGAGGGTCAGGCTTCGGGGAAGGGTTAGGGTAAGGGTTCGGGCTAGGGTTAGGGTTAGGGGACGGGGACGCTTTAGGGTCCAGGTGAGGGTACGACAACGCTTTAGGGGGAGCGTACGTGTGAGGGCGTGGGTGAGTGTCAGCGTACGGGTTAGGATTAGGGGACGGGTGAGGGTCAGGCTTCGGGGAATGGTTAGGGTTAGGGTTCGGGCTAGGGTTAGGGTTAGGGGACGGGGACGGTTTAGGGTCCAGGTGAGGGTACGACAACGCTTTAGGGGGAGCCTACGTGTGAGGGCGCGGGTGAGTGTCAGCGTACGGGTTAGGATTAGGGGACCGGTGAGGGTCAGGCTTCGGGGAAGGGTTAGGGTTAGGGTTCGGGCTAGGGTTAGGGTTAGGGGACGGGGACGGTTTAGGGTCCAGGTGAGTGTACGACAACGCTTTAGGGGGAGCGTATGTGTGAGGGCGCGGGTGAGTGTCAGCGTATGGGTTAGGATTAGGGGACGGGTGAGGGTCAGGCTTCGGGGAAGGGTTAGGGTTAGGGTTCGGGCTAGGGTTAGGGTTAGGGGACGGGGACGGCTTAGGGTTCAGGTGAGGGTACGACAACGCTTTAGGGGGAGCGTACGTGTGAGGGCGCGGTTGAGTGTCAGCGTAAGGGTTAGGATTAGGGGACGGGTGAGGGTCAGGCTTCGGGGAAGTGTTAGGGTTAGGGTTCGGGCTAGGGTTAGGGTTAGGGGACGGGGACGGTTTAGGGTCCAGGTGAGGGTTCGACAACGCTTTAGGGGGAGCGTATGTGTGAGGGCGCGGGTGAGTGTCAGCGTACGGGTTAGGATTAGGGGACGGGTGAGGGTCAGGCTTCGGGGAAGGGTTAGGGTTAGGGTTCGGGCTAGGGTTAGGGTTAGGGGACGGGGACGGTTTAGGGTCCAGGTGAGGGTACGACAACGCTTTAGGGGGAGCGTACGTGTGAGGGCGCGGGTGAGTGTCAGTGTACGGGTTAGGATTAGGTTACGGCTGAGGGTCAGGCTTCGGGGAAGGGTTAGGGTTAGGGTTCGGGCTAGGGTTAGGGGACGGGGACGGTTTAGGGTCCAGGTGAGGGTACGACAACGCTTTAGGGGGAGCGTACGTGTGAGGGCGCGGGTGAGTGTCAGCGTACGGTTTAGGATTAGGGGACGGGTGAGGGTCAGGCTTCGGGGAAGGGTTAGGGTTAGGGTTCGGGCTAGGGTTAGGGTTAGGGGACGGGGACGGTTTAGGGTCCAGGTGAAGGTACGACAACGCTTTAGGGGGAGCGTACGTGTGAGGGCACGGGTGAGTGTCAGCGTACGGGTTAGGATTAGGGGACGGGTGAGGGTCAGGCTTCGGGGAAGGGTTAGGGTTAGGGTTCGGGCTAGGGTTAGGGTTAGGGGACGGGGACGGTTTAGGGTCCAGGTGAGGGTACGACAACGCTTTAGGGGGAGCATCCACGTGAGGGCGCGGGTGAGTGTCAGCGTACGGGTTAGTATTAGGGGACGGGTGAGGGTCAGGCTTCGGGGAAGGGTTAGGGTTAGGGTTCGGGCTAGGGTTAGGGTTAGGGGACGGGGACGGTTTAGGGTCCAGGTGAGGGTACGACAACGCTTTAGGGGGAGCGTATGTGTGAGGGCGTGGGTGAGTGTCAGCGTACGGGTTAGGATTAGGGGACGGGTGAGGGTCAGGCTTCGGGGAAGGGTTAGGGTTAGGGTTCGGGCTAGGGTTAGGGTTAGGGGACGGGGACGGTTTAGGGTCCAGGTGAGGGTACGACAACGCTTTAGGGGGAGCGTACGTGTGAGGGCGCGGGTGAGTGTCAGCGTACGGGTTAGGATTAGGGGACGGGTGAGGGTCAGGCTTCGGGGAAGGGTTAGGTTTAGGGTTCGGGCTAGGGTTAGGGTTAGGGGACGGGGACGGTTTAGGGTCCAGGTGAGGGTACGACAACGCTTTAGGGGGAGCGTACGTGTGAGGGCGCGGGTGAGTGTCAGCGTATGGGTTAGGATTAGGGGACGGCTGAGTGTCAGGCTTCGGGGAAGGGTTAGGGTTAGGGTTCGGGCTAGGGTTAGGGTTAGGGGACGGGGACGGTTTAGGGTCCAGGTGAGGGTACGACAACGCTTTAGGGGGAGCGTACGTGTGAGGGCGCGGGTGAGTGTCAGCGTACGGGTTAGTATTAGGGGACGGGTGAGGGTCAGGCTTCGGGGAAGGGTTAGGGTTAGGGTTCGGGCTAGGGTTAGGGTTAGGGGACGGGGACGGTTTAGGGTCCAGGTGAGGGTACGACAACGCTTTAGGGGGAGCGTATGTGTGAGGGCGTGGGTGAGTGTCAGCGTACGGGTTAGGATTAGGGGACGGGTGAGGGTCAGGCTTCGGGAAAGGGTTAGGGTTAGGGTTCGGGCTAGGGTTAGGGTTAGGGGACGGGGACGGTTTAGGGTCCAGGTGAGGGTACGACAACGCTTTAGGGGGAGCGTACGTGTGAGGGCGTGGGTGAGTGTCAGCGTACGGGTTAGGATTAGGGGACGGGTGAGGGTCAGGCTTCGGGGAAGGGTTAGGGTTAGGGTTCGGGCTAGGGTTAGGGTTAGGGGACGGGGACGGTTTAGGGTCCAGGTGAGGGTACGACAACGCTTTAGGGGGAGCGTACGTGTGAGGGCGCGGGTGAGTGTCAGCGTATGGGTTAGGATTAGGGGACGGCTGAGGGTCAGGCTTCGGGGAAGGGTTAGGGTTAGGGTTCGGGCTAGGGTTAGGGTTAGGCGACGGGGACGGTTTAGGGTCCAGGTGAGGGTACGACAACGCTTTAGGGGGAGCGTACGTGTGAGGGCGCGGGTGAGTGTCAGCGTACGGGTTAGGATTAGGGGACGGGTGAGGGTCAGGCTTCGGGGAAGGGTTAGGGTTAGGGTTCGGGCTAGGGTTTGGGTTAGGGGACGGGGACGGTTTAGGGTCCAGGTGAGGGTACGACAACGCTTTAGGGGGAGCGTACGTGTGAGGGCGTGGGTGAGTGTCAGCGTACGGGTTAGGATTAGGGGACGGGTGAGGGTCAGGCTTCGGGGAATGGTTAGGGTTAGGGTTCGGGCTAGGGTTAGGGTTAGGGGACGGGGACGGTTTAGGGTCCAGGTGAGGGTACGACAACGCTTTAGGGGGAGCGTACGTGTGAGGGCGCGGGTGAGTGTCAGCGTACGGGTTAGGATTAGGGGACGGGTGAGGGTCAGGCTTCGGGGAAGGGTTAGGGTTAGGGTTCGGGCTAGGGTTAGGGTTAGGGGACTGGGATGGTTTAGGGTTCAGGTGAAGGTACGACAACGCTTTAGGGGGAGCGTACGTGTGAGGGCGCGGGTGAGTGTCAGCGTACGGGTTAGGATTAGGGGACGGGTGAGGGTCAGGCTTCGGGGAAGGGTTAGGGTTAGGGTTCGGGCTAGGGTTAGGGTTAGGGGACGGGGACGGTTTAGGGTCCAGGTGAGGGTACGACAACGCTTTAGGGGGAGCGTATGTGTGAGGGCGCGGGTGAGTGTCAGCGTATGGGTTAGGATTAGGGGACGGGTGAGGGTCAGGCTTCGGGGAAGGGTTAGGGTTAGGGTTCGGGCTAGGGTTAGGGTTAGGGGACGAGGACGGCTTAGGGTCCAGGTGAGGTTCCGACAACGCTTTAGGGGGAGCGTACGTGTGAGGGCGCGGTTGACTGTCAGCGTACGGGTTAGGATTAGGGGAAGGGTGAGGGTCAGGCTTCGGGGAAGGGTTAGGGTTAGGGTTCGGGCTAGGGTTAGGGTTAGGGGACGGGGACGGTTTAGGGTCCAGGTGAGGGTACGACAACGCTTTAGGGGGAGCGTACGTGTGAGGGCGCGGGTGAGTGTCAGCGTACGGGTTAGGATTAGGGGACGGCTGAGGGTCAGGCTTCGGGGAAGGGTTAGTGTTAGGGTTCGGGCTAGGGTTAGGTTTGGGGGACGGGGACGGTTTAGGGTCCAGGTGAGGGTACGACAACGTTTTAGGGGGAGCGTACGTGTGAGGGCGCGGTTGAGTGTCAGCGTACGGGTTAGGATTAGGGGACGGCTGAGGGTCAGGCTTCGGGGAAGGGTTAGGGTTAGGGTTCGGGCTAGGGTTAGGGTTAGGGGACGGGGACGGTTTAGGGTCCAGGTGAGGGTACGACAACGCTTTAGGGGGAGCGTACGTGTGAGGGCGCGGGTGAGTGTCAGCGTACGGGTTAGGATTAGGGGACGGCTGAGAGTCAGGCTTCGGGGAAGGGTTAGGATTAGGGTTCGGGCTAGGGTTAGGGTTAGGGGACGGGGACGGTTTAGGGTCCAGGTGAGGGTACGACAACGCTTTAGGGGGAGCGTACGTGTGAGGGCGCGGGTGAGTGTCAGCGTACGGGTTAGGATTAGGGGACGGGTGAGGGTCAGGCTTCGGGGAAGGGTTAGGGTTAGGGTTCGGGCTAGGGTTAGGGTTAGGGGACGGGGACGGTTTAGGGTCCAGGTGAGGGTACGACAACGCTTTAGGGGGAGCCTACGTGTGACGGGGCGGGTGAGTGTCAGCGTACGGGTTAGGATTACGGGACGGGTGAGGGTCAGGCTTCGGGGAAGGGTTAGTGTTAGGGTTCGGGCTAGGGTTAGGGTTAGGGGACGGGGACGGTTTAGGGTCCAGGTGAGGGTACGACAACGCTTTAGGGGGAGCGTACGTGTGAGGGCGCGGGTGAGTGTCAGCGTACGGGTTAGGATTAGGGGACGGGTGAGGGTCAGGCTTCGGGGAACGGTTAGGGTTAGGGTTCGGGCTAGGGTTAGGGTTAGGGGACGGGGACGGTTTAGGATCCAGGTGAGGGTACGACAACGCTTTAGGGGGAGCGTACGTGTGAGGGCGCGGGTGAGTGTCAGCGTACGGGTTAGGATTAGGGGACGGGTGAGGGTCAGGCTTCGGGGAAGGGTTAGGGTTAGGGTACGGGCTAGGGTTAGGGTTAGGGGACGGGGACGGTTTAGGGTCCAGGTGAGGGTACGACAACGCTTTAGGGGGAGCGTACGTGTGAGGGCGCAGGTGAGTGTCAGCGTACGGGTTAGGATTAGGGGACGGGTGAGGGTCAGGCTTCGGGGAAGGGTTAGGGTTAGGGTTCGGGCTAGGGTTAGTGTTAGGGGACGGGGACGGTTTAGGGTCCAGGTGAAAGTACGACAACGCTTTAGGGGAAGCGTACGTGTGAGGGCGCGGGTGAGTGTCAGCGTACGGGTTAGGATTAGGGGACGGGTGAGGGTCAGGCTTCGGGGAATGGTTAGGGTTAGGGTTCGGGCTAGGGTTAGGGTTAGGTGACGGGGACGGTTTAGGGTCCAGGTGAGGGTACGACAACGCTTTAGGGGGAGCCTACGTGTGAGGCCGCGGGTGAGTGTCAGCGTACGGGTTAGGATTAGGGGACGGGTGAGGGTCAGGCTTCGGGGAAGGGTTAGGGTTAGGGTTCGGGCTAGGGATAGGGTTAGGGGACGGGGACGGTTTAGGGTCCAGGTGAGGGTACGACAACACTTTAGGGGGAGCGTACGTGTGAGGGCGCGGGTGAGTGTCAGCGTACGGGTTAGGATTAGGGGACGGGTGAGGGTCACGCTTCGGGGAAGGGTTAGGGTTAGGATTCGGGCTAGGGTTAGGGTTAGGGGACGAGGACGGCTTAGGGTCCAGGTGAGGGTATGACAACGCTTTAGGGGGAGCGTACGTGTGAGGGCGTGGGTGAGTGTCAGCGTACGGTTTAGGATTAGGGGACGGGTGAGGGTCAGGCTTCGGGGAAGGGTTAGGGTTAGGGTTCGGGCTAGGGTTAGGGTTAGGGGACGGGGACGGTTTAGGGTCCAGGTGAGGGTACGACAACGCTTTAGGGGGAGCGTACGTGTGAGGGCGCGGGTGAGTGTCAGCGTACGGGTTAGGATTAGGGGACGGGTGAGGGTCAGGCTTCGGGGAAGGGTTAGGGTTAGGGTTCGGGCTAGGGTTAGGGTTAGGGGACGGGGACGGTTTAGGGTCCAGGTGAGGGTACGACAACGCTTTAGGGGGAGCATCCACGTGAGGGCGCGGGTGAGTGTCAGCGTACGGGTTAGTATTAGGGGACGGGTGAGGGTCAGGCTTCGGGGAAGGGTTAGGGTTAGGGTTCGGGCTAGGGTTAGGGTTAGGGGACGGGGACGGTTTAGGGTCCAGGTGAGGGTACGACAACGCTTTAGGGGGAGCGTATGTGTGAGGGCGTGGGTGAGTGTCAGCGTACGGGTTAGGATTAGGGGACGGGTGAGGGTCAGGCTTCGGGGAAGGGTTAGGGTTAGGGTTCGGGCTAGGGTTAGGGTTAGGGGACGGGGACGGTTTAGGGTCCAGGTGAGGGTACGACAACGCTTTAGGGGGAGCGTACGTGTGAGGGCGCGGGTGAGTGTCAGCGTACGGGTTAGGATTAGGGGACGGGTGAGGGTCAGGCTTCGGGGAAGGGTTAGGTTTAGGGTTCGGGCTAGGGTTAGGGTTAGGGGACGGGGACGGTTTAGGGTCCAGGTGAGGGTACGACAACGCTTTAGGGGGAGCGTACGTGTGAGGGCGCGGGTGAGTGTCAGCGTATGGGTTAGGATTAGGGGACGGCTGAGTGTCAGGCTTCGGGGAAGGGTTAGGGTTAGGGTTCGGGCTAGGGTTAGGGTTAGGGGACGGGGACGGTTTAGGGTCCAGGTGAGGGTACGACAACGCTTTAGGGGGAGCGTACGTGTGAGGGCGCGGGTGAGTGTCAGCGTACGGGTTAGTATTAGGGGACGGGTGAGGGTCAGGCTTCGGGGAAGGGTTAGGGTTAGGGTTCGGGCTAGGGTTAGGGTTAGGGGACGGGGACGGTTTAGGGTCCAGGTGAGGGTACGACAACGCTTTAGGGGGAGCGTATGTGTGAGGGCGTGGGTGAGTGTCAGCGTACGGGTTAGGATTAGGGGACGGGTGAGGGTCAGGCTTCGGGGAAGGGTTAGGGTTAGGGTTCGGGCTAGGGTTAGGGTTAGGGGACGGGGACGGTTTAGGGTCCAGGTGAGGGTACGACAACGCTTTAGGGGGAGCGTACGTGTGAGGGCGCGGGTGAGTGTCAGCGTACGGGTTAGGATTAGGGGACGGCTGAGGGTCAGGCTTCGGGGAAGGGTTAGGGTTAGGGTTCGGGCTAGGGTTAGGGTTAGGCGACGGGGACGGTTTAGGGTCCAGGTGAGGGTACGACAACGCTTTAGGGGGAGCGTACGTGTGAGGGCGCGGGTGAGTGTCAGCGTACGGGTTAGTATTAGGGGACGGGTGAGGGTCAGGCTTCGGGGAAGGGTTAGGGTTAGGGTTCGGGCTAGGGTTTGGGTTAGGGGACGGGGACGGTTTAGGGTCCAGGTGAGGGTACGACAACGCTTTAGGGGGAGCGTACGTGTGAGGGCGTGGGTGAGTGTCAGCGTACGGGTTAGGATTAGGGGACGGGTGAGGGTCAGGCTTCGGGGAATGGTTAGGGTTAGGGTTCGGGCTAGGGTTAGGGTTAGGGGACGGGGACGGTTTAGGGTCCAGGTGAGGGTACGACAACGCTTTAGGGGGAGCGTACGTGTGAGGGCGCGGGTGAGTGTCAGCGTACGGGTTAGGATTAGGGGACGGGTGAGGGTCAGGCTTCGGGGAAGGGTTAGGGTTAGGGTTCGGGCTAGGGTTAGGGTTAGGGGACTGGGATGGTTTAGGGTTCAGGTGAAGGTACGACAACGCTTTAGGGGGAGCGTACGTGTGAGGGCGCGGGTGAGTGTCAGCGTACGGGTTAGGATTAGGGGACGGGTGAGGGTCAGGCTTCGGGGAAGGGTTAGGGTTAGGGTTCGGGCTAGGGTTAGGGTTAGGGGACGGGGACGGTTTAGGGTCCAGGTGAGGGTACGACAACGCTTTAGGGGGAGCGTATGTGTGAGGGCGCGGGTGAGTGTCAGCGTATGGGTTAGGATTAGGGGACGGGTGAGGGTCAGGCTTCGGGGAAGGGTTAGGGTTAGGGTTCGGGCTAGGGTTAGGGTTAGGGGACGAGGACGGCTTAGGGTCCAGGTGAGGTTCCGACAACGCTTTAGGGGGAGCGTACGTGTGAGGGCGCGGTTGACTGTCAGCGTACGGGTTAGGATTAGGGGAAGGGTGAGGGTCAGGCTTCGGGGAAGGGTTAGGGTTAGGGTTCGGGCTAGGGTTAGGGTTAGGGGACGGGGACGGTTTAGGGTCCAGGTGAGGGTACGACAACGCTTTAGGGGGAGCGTACGTGTGAGGGCGCGGGTGAGTGTCAGCGTACGGGTTAGGATTAGGGGACGGCTGAGGGTCAGGCTTCGGGGAAGGGTTAGTGTTAGGGTTCGGGCTAGGGTTAGGTTTGGGGGACGGGGACGGTTTAGGGTCCAGGTGAGGGTACGACAACGTTTTAGGGGGAGCGTACGTGTGAGGGCGCGGTTGAGTGTCAGCGTACGGGTTAGGATTAGGGGACGGCTGAGGGTCAGGCTTCGGGGAAGGGTTAGGGTTAGGGTTCGGGCTAGGGTTAGGGTTAGGGGACGGGGACGGTTTAGGGTCCAGGTGAGGGTACGACAACGCTTTAGGGGGAGCGTACGTGTGAGGGCGCGGGTGAGTGTCAGCGTACGGGTTAGGATTAGGGGACGGCTGAGAGTCAGGCTTCGGGGAAGGGTTAGGATTAGGGTTCGGGCTAGGGTTAGGGTTAGGGGACGGGGACGGTTTAGGGTCCAGGTGAGGGTACGACAACGCTTTAGGGGGAGCGTACGTGTGAGGGCGCGGGTGAGTGTCAGCGTACGGGTTAGGATTAGGGGACGGGTGAGGGTCAGGCTTCGGGGAAGGGTTAGGGTTAGGGTTCGGGCTAGGGTTAGGGTTAGGGGACGGGGACGGTTTAGGGTCCAGGTGAGGGTACGACAACGCTTTAGGGGGAGCCTACGTGTGACGGGGCGGGTGAGTGTCAGCGTACGGGTTAGGATTACGGGACGGGTGAGGGTCAGGCTTCGGGGAAGGGTTAGTGTTAGGGTTCGGGCTAGGGTTAGGGTTAGGGGACGGGGACGGTTTAGGGTCCAGGTGAGGGTACGACAACGCTTTAGGGGGAGCGTACGTGTGAGGACGCGGGTGAGTGTCAGCGTACGGGTTAGGATTAGGGGACGGGTGAGGGTCAGGCTTCGGGGAACGGTTAGGGTTAGGGTTCGGGCTAGGGTTAGGGTTAGGGGACGGGGACGGTTTAGGATCCAGGTGAGGGTACGACAACGCTTTAGGGGGAGCGTACGTGTGAGGGCGCGGGTGAGTGTCAGCGTACGGGTTAGGATTAGGGGACGGGTGAGGGTCAGGCTTCGGGGAAGGGTTAGGGTTAGGGTACGGGCTAGGGTTAGGGTTAGGGGACGGGGACGGTTTAGGGTCCAGGTGAGGGTACGACAACGCTTTAGGGGGAGCGTACGTGTGAGGGCGCAGGTGAGTGTCAGCGTACGGGTTAGGATTAGGGGACGGGTGAGGGTCAGGCTTCGGGGAAGGGTTAGGGTTAGGGTTCGGGCTAGGGTTAGTGTTAGGGGACGGGGACGGTTTAGGGTCCAGGTGAAAGTACGACAACGCTTTAGGGGAAGCGTACGTGTGAGGGCGCGGGTGAGTGTCAGCGTACGGGTTAGGATTAGGGGACGGGTGAGGGTCAGGCTTCGGGGAATGGTTAGGGTTAGGGTTCGGGCTAGGGTTAGGGTTAGGGGACGGGGACGGTTTAGGGTCCAGGTGAGGGTACGACAACGCTTTAGGGGGAGCCTACGTGTGAGGCCGCGGGTGAGTGTCAGCGTACGGGTTAGGATTAGGGGACGGGTGAGGGTCAGGCTTCGGGGAAGGGTTAGGGTTAGGGTTCGGGCTAGGGATAGGGTTAGGGGACGGGGACGGTTTAGGGTCCAGGTGAGGGTACGACAACACTTTAGGGGGAGCGTACGTGTGAGGGCGCGGGTGAGTGTCAGCGTACGGGTTAGGATTAGGGGACGGGTGAGGGTCACGCTTCGGGGAAGGGTTAGGGTTAGGATTCGGGCTAGGGTTAGGGTTAGGGGACGAGGACGGCTTAGGGTCCAGGTGAGGGTATGACAACGCTTTAGGGGGAGCGTACGTGTGAGGGCGCGGGTGAGTGTCAGCGTACGGTTTAGGATTAGGGGACGGGTGAGGGTCAGGCTTCGGGGAAGGGTTAGGGTTAGGGTTCGGGCTAGGGTTAGGGTTAGGGGACGGGGACGGTTTAGGGTCCAGGTGAGGGTACGACAACGCTTTAGGGGGAGCGTACGTGTGAGGGCGCGGGTGAGTGTCAGCGTACGGGTTAGGATTAGGGGACGGGTGAGGGTCAGGCTTCGGGGAAGGGTTAGGGTTAGGGTTCGGGCTAGGGTTAGGGTTAGGGGACGGGGACGGTTTAGGGTCCAGGTGAGGGTACGACAACGTTTTAGGGGGAGCGTACGTGTGAGGGCGCGGTTGAGTGTCAGCGTACGGGTTAGGATTAGGGGACGGCTGAGGGTCAGGCTTCGGGGAAGGGTTAGGGTTAGGGTTCGGGCTAGGGTTAGGGTTAGGGGACGGGGACGGTTTAGGTTCCAGGTGAGGGTACGACAACGCTTTAGGGGGAGCGTACGTGTGAGGGCGCGGGTGAGTGTCAGCGTATGGGTTAGGATTAGGGGACGGGTGAGGGTCAGGCTTCGCGGTAGTGTTAGGGTTAGGGTTCGGGCTAGGGTTAGGGTTAGGGGACGGGGACGGTTTAGGGTCCAGGTGAGGGTACGACAACGCTTTAGGGGGAGCGTACGTGTGAGGGCGCGGGTGAGTGTCAGCGTACGGGTTAGGATTAGGGGACGGGTGAGGGTCAGGCTTCGGGGAAGGGTTAGGGTTAGGGTTCGGTCTAGGGTTAGGGTTAGGGGACGGATACGGTTTAGGGTCCAGGTGAGGGTACGACAACGCTTTAGGGGGAGCCTACGTGTGAGGGCGCGGGTGAGTGTCAGCGTACGGGTTAGGATTAGGGGACGGGTGAGGGTCAGGCTTCGGGGAAGGGTTAGGGTTAGGGTTCGGGCTAGGGATAGGGTTAGGGGACGGGGACGGTTTAGGGTCCAGGTGAGGGTACGACAACACTTTAGGGGGAGCGTACGTGTGAGGGCGCGGGTGAGTGTCAGCGTACGGGTTAGGATTAGGGGACGGGTGAGGGTCACGCTTCGGGGAAGGGTTAGGGTTAGGATTCGGGCTAGGGTTAGGGTTAGGGGACGAGGACGGCTTAGGGTCCAGGTGAGGGTATGACAACGCTTTAGGGGGAGCGTACGTGTGAGGGCGTGGGTGAGTGTCAGCGTACGGTTTAGGATTAGGGGACGGGTGAGGGTCAGGCTTCGGGGAAGGGTTAGGGTTAGGGTTCGGGCTAGGGTTAGGGTTAGGGGACGGGGACGGTTTAGGGTCCAGGTGAGGGTACGACAACGCTTTAGGAGGAGAGTACGTGTGAGGGCGCGGTTGAGTGTCAGCTTAAGGGTTAGGATTAGGGGACGGGTGAGGGTCAGGCTTCGGGGAAGGGTTAGGGTTAGGGTTCGGGCTAGGGTTAGGGTTAGGGGACGGGGACGGTTTAGGGTCCAGGTGAGGGTACGACAACGCTTTAGGGGGAGCGTACGTGTGAGGGCGCGGGTGAGTGTCAGCGTATGGGTTAGGATTAGGGGACGGGTGAGGGTCAGGCTTCGCGGTAGGGTTAGGGTTATGGTTCGGGCTAGGGTTAGGGTTAGGGGACGGGGACGGTTTAGGGTCCAGGTGAGGGTACGACAACGCTTTAGGGGGAGCGTACGTGTGAGGGCACGGGTGAGTGTCAGCGTACGGGTTAGGATTAGGGGACGGGTGAGGGTCAGGCTTCGGGGAACGGTTAGGGTTAGGGTTCGGGCTAGGGTTAGGGTTAGGGGACGGGGACGGTTTAGGGTCCAGGTGAGGGTACGACAACGCTTTAGGGGGAGCGTACGTGTGAGGGCGCGGGTGAGTGTCAGCGTACGGGTTAGGATTAGGGGACGGGTGAGGGTCAGGCTTCGGGGAAGGGTTAGGGTTAGGGTTCGGGCTAGGGTTAGGGTTAGGGGACGGGGACGGTTTAGGGTCCAGGTGAGGGTACGACAACGCTTTAGGGGGAGCGTACGTGTGAGGGCGCGGGTGAGTGTCAGCGTACGGGTTAGGATTAGGGGACGGGTGAGGGTCAGGCTTCGGGGAAGGGTTAGGGTTAGGGTTCGGGCTAGGGTTAGGGTTAGGGGACGGGGACGGTTTAGGGTCCAGGTGAAAGTACGACAACGCTTTAGGGGGAGCGTACGTGTGAGGGCGCGGGTGAGTGTCAGCGTACGGGTTAGGATTAGGGGACGGGTGAGGGTCAGGCTTCGGGGAATGGTTAGGGTTAGGGTTCGGGCTAGGGTTAGGGTTAGGGGACGGGGACGGTTTAGGGTCCAGGTGAGGGTACGACAACGCTTTAGGGGGAGCCTACGTGTGAGGGCGCGGGTGAGTGTCAGCGTACGGGTTAGGATTAGGGGACGGGTGAGGGTCAGGCTTCGGGGAAGGGTTAGGGTTAGGGTTCGGGCTAGGGATAGGGTTAGGGGACGGGGACGGTTTAGGGTCCAGGTGAGGGTACGACAACACTTTAGGGGGAGCGTACGTGTGAGGGCGCGGGTGAGTGTCAGCGTACGGGTTAGGATTAGGGGACGGGTGAGGGTCACGCTTCGGGGAAGGGTTAGGGTTAGGATTCGGGCTAGGGTTAGGGTTAGGGGACGAGGACGGCTTAGGGTCCAGGTGAGGGTATGACAACGCTTTAGGGGGAGCGTACGTGTGAGGGCGTGGGTGAGTGTCAGCGTACGGTTTAGGATTAGGGGACGGGTGAGGGTCAGGCTTCGGGGAAGGGATAGGGTTAGGGTTCGGGCTAGGGTTAGGGTTAGGGGACGGGGACGGTTTAGGGTCCAGGTGAGGGTACGACAACGCTTTAGGGGGAGCGTACGTGTGAGGGCGCGGGTGAGTGTCAGCGTACGGGTTAGGATTAGGGGACGGGTGAGGGTCAGGCTTCGGGGAAGGGTTAGGGTTAGGGTTCGGGCTAGGGTTAGGGTTAGGGGACTGGGATGGTTTAGGGTTCAGGTGAAGGTACGACAACGCTTTAGGGGGAGCGTACGTGTGAGGGCGCGGGTGAGTGTCAGCGTACGGGTTAGGATTAGGGGACGGGTGAGGGTCAGGCTTCGGGGAAGGGTTAGGGTTAGGGTTCGGGCTAGGGTTAGGGTTAGGGGACGGGGACGGTTTAGGGTCCAGGTGAGGGTACGACAACGCTTTAGGGGGAGCCTACGTGTGACGGGGCGGGTGAGTGTCAGCGTACGGGTTAGGATTAGGGGACGGGTGAGGGTCAGGCTTCGGGGAAGGGTTAGTGTTAGGGTTCGGGCTAGGGTTAGGGTTAGGGGACGGGGACGGTTTAGGGTCCAGGTGAGGGTATGACAACGCTTTAGGGGGAGCGTACGTGTGAGGGCGCGGGTGAGTGTCAGCGTACGGGTTAGGATTAGGGGACGGGTGAGGGTCAGGCTTCGGGGAACGGTTAGGGTTAGGGTTCGGGCTAGGGTTAGGGTTAGGGGACGGGGACGGTTTAGGGTCCAGGTGAGGGTACGACAACGCTTTAGGGGGAGCGTACGTGTGAGGGCGCGGGTGAGTGTCAGCGTACGGTTTAGGATTAGGGGACGGGTGAGGGTCAGGCTTCGGGGAAGGGTTAGGGTTAGGGTTCGGGCTAGGGTTAGGGTTAGGGGACGGGGACGGTTTAGGGTCCAGGTGAGGGTACGACAACGCTTTAGGGGGAGCGTACGTGTGAGGGCGCGGGTGAGTGTCAGCGTACGGGTTAGGATTAGGGGACGGGTGAGGGTCAGGCTTCGGGGAAGGGTTAGGGTTAGGGTTCGGGCTAGGGTTAGGGTTAGGGGACGGGGACGGTTTAGGGTCCAGGTGAAAGTACGACAACGCTTTAGGGGGAGCGTACGTGTGAGGGCGCGGGTGAGTGTCAGCGTACGGGTTAGGATTAGGGGACGGGTGAGGGTCAGGCTTCGGGGAATGGTTAGGGTTAGGGTTCGGGCTAGGGTTAGTGTTAGGGGACGGGGACGGTTTAGGGTCCAGGTGAGGGTACGACAACGCTTTAGGGGGAGCGTACGTGTGAGGGCGCGGGTGAGTGTCAGCGTACGGGTTAGGATTAGGGGACGGGTGAGTGTCAGGCTTCGGGGAAGGGTTACGGTTAGGGTTCGGGCTAGGGTTAGGGTTAGGGGACGGGGACGGTTTAGGGTCCAGGTGAGGGTACAACAACGCTTTAGGAGGAGCGTACGTGTGAGGGCGCGGTTGAGTGTCAGCTTAAGGGTTAGGATTAGGGGACGGGTGAGGGTCAGGCTTCGGGGAAGGGTTAGGGTTAGGGTTCGGGCTAGGGTTAGGGTTAGGGGACTGGGATGGTTTAGGGTTCAGGTGAAGGTACGACAACGCTTTAGGGGGAGCGTACGTGTGAGGGCGCGGGTGAGTGTCAGCGTACGGGTTAGGATTAGGGGACGGGTGAGGGTCAGGCTTCGGGGAAGGGTTAGGGTTAGGGTTCGGGCTAGGGTTAGGGTTAGGGGACGGGGACGGTTTAGGGTCCAGGTGAGGGTACGACAACGCTTTAGGGGGAGCGTATGTGTGAGGGCGCGGGTGAGTGTCAGCGTATGGGTTAGGATTAGGGGACGGGTGAGTGTCAGGCTTCGGGGAAGGGTTAGGGTTAGGGTTCGGGCTAGGGTTAGGGTTAGGGGACGAGGACGGCTTAGGGTCCAGGTGAGGGTACGACAACGCTTTAGGGGGAGCGTACGTGTGAGGGCGCGGTTGAGTGTCAGCGTAAGGGTTAGGATTAGGGGACGGGTGAGGGTCAGGCTTCGGGGAAGGGTTAGGGTTAGGGTTCGGGCTAGGGTTAGGGTTAGGGGACGGGGACGGTTTAGGGTCCAGGTGAGGGTACGACAACGCTTTAGGGGGAGCGTACGTGTGAGGGCGCGGGTGAGTGTCAGCGTACGGGTTAGGATTAGGGGACGGCTGAGGGTCAGGCTTCGGGGAAGGGTTAGGGTTAGGGTTCGGGCTAGGGTTAGGTTTGGGGGACGGGGACGGTTTAGGGTCCAGGTGAGGGTACGACAACGTTTTAGGGGGAGCGTACGTGTGAGGGCGCGGTTGAGTGTCAGCGTACGGGTTAGGATTAGGGGACGGCTGAGGGTCAGGCTTCGGGGAAGGGTTAGGGTTAGGGTTCGGGCTAGGGTTAGGGTTAGGGGACGGGGACGGTTTAGGGTCCAGGTGAGGGTACGACAACGCTTTAGGGGGAGCGTACGTGTGAGGGCGCGGGTGAGTGTCAGCGTACGGGTTAGTATTAGGGGACGGCTGAGAGTCAGGCTTCGGGGAAGGGTTAGGATTAGGGTTCGGGCTAGGGTTAGGGTTAGGGGACGGGGACGGTTTAGGGTCCAGGTGAGGGTACGACAACGCTTTAGGGGGAGCGTACGTGTGAGGGCGCGGGTGAGTGTCAGCGTACGGGTTAGGATTAGGGGACGGGTGAGGGTCAGGCTTCGGGGAAGGGTTAGGGTTAGGGTTCGGGCTAGGGTTAGGGTTAGGGGACGGGGACGGTTTAGGGTCCAGGTGAGGGTACGACAACGCTTTAGGGGGAGCCTACGTGTGACGGGGCGGGTGAGTGTCAGCGTACGGGTTAGGATTAGGGGACGGGTGAGGGTCAGGCTTCGGGGAAGGGTTAGTGTTAGGGTTCGGGCTAGGGTTAGGGTTAGGGGACGGGGACGGTTTAGGGTCCAGGTGAGGGTATGACAACGCTTTAGGGGGAGCGTACGTGTGAGGGCGCGGGTGAGTGTCAGCGTACGGGTTAGGATTAGGGGACGGGTGAGGGTCAGGCTTCGGGGAACGGTTAGGGTTAGGGTTCGGGCTAGGGTTAGGGTTAGGGGACGGGGACGGTTTAGGGTCCAGGTGAGGGTACGACAACGCTTTAGGGGGAGCGTACGTGTGAGGGCGCGGGTGAGTGTCAGCGTACGGGTTAGGATTAGGGGACGGGTGAGGGTCAGGCTTCGGGGAAGGGTTAGGGTTAGGGTTCGGGCTAGGGTTAGGGTTAGGGGACGGGGACGGTTTAGGGTCCAGGTGAGGGTACGACAACGCTTTAGGGGGAGCGTACGTGTGAGGGCGCGGGTGAGTGTCAGCGTACGGGTTAGGATTAGGGGACGGGTGAGGGTCAGGCTTCGGGGAAGGGTTAGGGTTAGGGTTCGGGCTAGGGTTAGGGTTAGGGGACGGGGACGGTTTAGGGTCCAGGTGAAAGTACGACAACGCTTTAGGGGGAGCGTACGTGTGAGGGCGCGGGTGAGTGTCAGCGTACGGGTTAGGATTAGGGGACGGGTGAGGGTCAGGCTTCGGGGAATGGTTAGGGTTAGGGTTCGGGCTAGGGTTAGGGTTAGGGGACGGGGACGGTTTAGGGTCCAGGTGAGGGTACGACAACGCTTTAGGGGGAGCCTACGTGTGAGGGCGCGGGTGAGTGTCAGGGTACGGGTTAGGATTAGGGGACGGGTGAGGGTCAGGCTTCGGGGAAGGGTTAGGGTTAGGGTTTGGGCTAGGGATAGGGTTAGGGGACGGGGACGGTTTAGGGTCCAGGTGAGGGTACGACAACACTTTAGGGGGAGCGTACGTGTGAGGGCGCGGGTGAGTGTCAGCGTACGGGTTAGGATTAGGGGACAGGTGAGGGTCACGCTTCGGGGAAGGGTTAGGGTTAGGATTCGGGCTAGGGTTAGGGTTAGGGGACGAGGACGGCTTAGGGTCCAGGTGAGGGTATGACAACGCTTTAGGGGGAGCGTACGTGTGAGGGCGTGGGTGAGTGTCAGCGTACGGTTTAGGATTAGGGGACGGGTGAGGGTCAGGCTTCGGGGAAGGGTTAGGGTTAGGGTTCGGGCTAGGGTTAGGGTTAGGGGACGGGGACGGTTTAGGGTCCAGGTGAGGGTACGACAACGCTTTAGGGGGAGCGTACGTGTGAGGGCGCGGGTGTGTGTCAGCGTACGGGTTAGGATTAGGGGACGGGTGAGGGTCAGGCTTCGGGGAAGGGTTAGGGTTAGGGTTCGGGCTAGGGTTAGGGTTAGGGGACGGGGACGGTTTAGGGTCCAGGTGAGGGTACGACAACGCTTTAGGAGGAGCGTACGTGTGAGGGCGCGGTTGAGTGTCAGCTTAAGGGTTAGGATTAGGGGACGGGTGAGGGTCAGGCTTCGGGGAAGGGTTAGGGTTAGGGTTCGGGCTAGGGTTAGGGTAAGGGGACGGGGACGGTTTAGGGTCCAGGTGAGGGTACGACAACGCTTTAGGGGGAGCGTACGTGTGAGGGCGCGGGTGAGTGTCAGCGTATAGGTTAGGATTAGGGGACGGGTGAGGGTCAGGCTTCGCGGTAGGGTTAGGGTTAGGGTTCGGGCTAGGGTTAGGGTTAGGGGACGGGGACGGTTTAGGGTCCAGGTGAGGGTACGACAACGCTTTAGGGGGAGCGTACGTGTGAGGGCGCGGGTGAGTGTCAGCGTACGGGTTAGGATTAGGGGACGGGTGAGGGTCAGGCTTCGGGGAAGGGTTAGGGTTAGGGTTCGGGCTAGGGTTAGGGTTAGGGGACTGGGATGGTTTAGCGTTTAGGTGAAGGTACGACAACGCTTTAGGGGGAGCGTACGTGTGAGGGCGCGGGTGAGTGTCAGCGTACGGGTTAGGATTAGGGGACGGGTGAGGGTCAGGCTTCGGGGAAGGGTTAGGGTTAGGGTTCGGGCTAGGGTTAGGGTTAGGGGACGGGGACGGTTTAGGGTCCAGGTGAGGGTACGACAACGCTTTAGGGGGAGCGTATGTGTGAGGGCGCGGGTGAGTGTCAGCGTATGGGTTAGGATTAGGGGACGGGTGAGGGTCAGGCTTCGGGGAAGGGTTAGGGTTAGGGTTCGGGCTAGGGTTAGGGTTAGGGGACGAGGACGGCTTAGGGTCCAGGTGAGGGTACGACAACGCTTTAGGGGGAGCGTACGTGTGAGGGCGCGGTTGACTGTCAGCGTACGGGTTAGGATTAGGGGACGGGTGAGGGTCAGGCTTCGGGGAAGGGTTAGGGTTAGGGTTCGGGCTAGGGTTAGGGTTAGGGGACGGGGAGGGTTTAGGGTCCAGGTGAGGGTACGACAACGCTTTAGGGGGAGCGTACGTGTGAGGGCGCGGGTGAGTGTCAGCGTACGGGTTAGGATTAGGGGACGGCTGAGGGTCAGGCTTCGGGGAAGGGTTAGGGTTAGGGTTCGGGCTAGGGTTAGGTTTGGGGGACGGGGACGGTTTAGGGTCCAGGTGAGGGTACGACAACGTTTTAGGGGGAGCGTACGTGTGAGGGCGCGGTTGAGTGTCAGCGTACGGGTTAGGATTAGGGGACGGCTGAGGGTCAGCCTTCGGGGAAGGGTTAGGGTTAGGGTTCGGGCTAGGGTTAGGGTTAGGGGACGGGGACGGTTTAGGGTCCAGGTGAGGGTACGACAACGCTTTAGGGGGAGCCTACGTGTGAGGGCGCGGGTGAGTGTCAGCGTACGGGTTAGGATTAGGGGACGGGTGAGGGTCAGGCTTCCGGGAAGGGTTAGGGTTAGGGTTCGGGCTAGGGTTAGGGTTAGGGGACGGGGACGGTTTAGGGTCCAGGTGAGGGTACGACAACGCTTTAGGGGGAGCGTATGTGTGAGGGCGTGGGTGAGTGTCAGCGTACGGGTTAGGATTAGGGGACGGGTGAGGGTCAGGCTTCGGAGAATGGTTAGGGTTAGGGTTCGGGCTAGGGTTAGGGTTAGGGGATGGGGACGGTTTAGGGTCCAGGTGAGGGTACGACAACGCTTTAGGGGGAGCCTACGTGTGAGGGCGCGGGTGAGTGTCAGCGTACGGTTTAGGATTAGGGGACCGGTGAGGGTCAGGCTTCGGGGAAGGGTTAGGGTTAGGGTTCGGGCTAGGGTTAGGGTTAGGGGACGGGGACGGTTTAGGGTCCAGGTGAGGGTACGACAACGCTTTAGGGGGAGCGTACGTGTGAGGGCGCGGGTGAGTGTCAGCGTACGGGTTAGGATTAGGGGACGGGTGAGGGTCAGGCTTCGGGGAAGGGTTAGGGTTAGGGTTCGGGCTAGGGTTAGGGTTAGGGGACGGGGACGGTTTAGGGTCCAGGTGAGGGTACGACAACGCTTTAGGGGGAGCGTATGTGTGAGGGCGCGGGTGAGTGTCAGCGTATGGGTTAGGATTAGGGGACGGGTGAGGGTCAGGCTTCGGGGAAGGGTTAGGGTTAGGGTTCGGGCTAGGGTTAGGGTTAGGGGACGGGGACGGCTTAGGGTCCAGGTGAGGGTACGACAACGCTTTAGGGGGAGCGTACGTGTGAGGGCGCGGGTGAGTGTCAGCGTACGGGTTAGGATTAGGGGACGGCTGAGGGTCAGGCTTCGGGGAAGGGTTAGGGTTAGGGTTTGGGCTAGGGTTAGGGTTAGGGGACGGGGACGGTTTAGGGTCCAGGTGAAGGTACGACAACGCTTTAGGGGGAGCGTACGTGTGAGGG
The DNA here is from genome assembly GCF_937001465.1 of Orcinus orca. NCBI lineage: Eukaryota > Metazoa > Chordata > Mammalia > Artiodactyla > Delphinidae > Orcinus > Orcinus orca. The sequence goes on along the minus strand of NW_026044050.1, from coordinate 13,356 downwards.
CGCGGGTGAGTGTCAGCGTACGGGTTAGGATTAGGGGACGGCTGAGGGTCAGGCTTCGGGGAAGGGTTAGGGTTAGGGTTCGGGCTAGGGTTAGGGGACGGGGACGGTTTAGGGTCCAGGTGAGGGTACGACAACGCTTTAGGGGGAGCGTACGTGTGAGGGCGCGGGTGAGTGTCAGCGTACGGGTTAGGATTAGGGGACGGGTGAGGGTCAGGCTTCGGGGAAGGGTTAGGGTTAGGGTTCGGGCTAGGGTTAGGGTTAGGGGACGGGGACGGTTTAGGGTCCAGGTGAAGGTACGACAACGCTTTAGGGGGAGCGTACGTGTGAGGGCGCGGGTGAGTGTCAGCGTACGGGTTAGGATTAGGGGACGGGTGAGGGTCAGGCTTCGGGGAAGGGTTAGGGTTAGGGTTCGGGCTAGGGTTAGGGTTAGGGGACGGGGACGGTTTAGGGTCCAGGTGAGGGTACGACAACGCTTTAGGGGGAGCGTACGTGTGAGGGCGCGGGTGAGTGTCAGCGTACGGGTTAGGATTAGGGGACGGGTGAGGGTCAGGCTTCGGGGAAGGGTTAGGGTTAGGGTTCGGGCTAGGGTTAGGGTTAGGGGACGGGGACGGTTTAGGGTCCAGGTGAGGGTACGACAACGCTTTAGGGGGAGCGTACGTGTGAGGGCGCGGGTGAGTGTCAGCGTACGGGTTAGGATTAGGGGACGGGTGAGTGTCAGGCTTCGGGGAAGGGTTAGGGTTAGGGTTCGGGCTAGGGTTAGGGTTAGGGGACGGGGACGGTTTAGGGTCCAGGTGAGGGTACGACAACGCTTTAGGGGGAGCGTACGTGTGAGGGCGCGGGTGAGTGTCAGCGTACGGGTTAGGATTAGGGGACGGCTGAGGGTCAGGCTTCGGGGAAGGGTTAGGGTTAGGGTTCGGGCTAGGGTTAGGGTTAGGGGACGGGGACGGTTTAGGGTCCAGGTGAGGGTACGACAACGCTTTAGGGGGAGCGTACGTGTGAGGGCGCGGGTGAGTGTCAGCGTACGGGTTAGGATTAGGGGACGGGTGAGGGTCAGGCTTCGGGGAAGGATTAGGGTTAGGGTTCGGTCTAAGGTTAGGGTTAGGGGACGGGGACGGTTTAGGGTCCAGGTGAGGGTAAGACAACGCTTTAGGGGGAGCCTATGTGTGAGGGCGCGGGTGACTGTCAGCGTACGGGTTATGATTAGGGGACGGGTGAGGGTCAGGCTTCGGGGAAGGGTTAGGGTAAGGGTTCGGGCTAGGGTTAGAGTTAGGGGACGGGGACGCTTTAGGGTCCAGGTGAGGGTACGACAACGCTTTAGGGGGAGCGTACGTGTGAGGGCGCGGGTGAGTGTCAGCGTACGGGTTAGGATTAGGGGACGGGTGAGGGTCAGGCTTCGGGGAAGGGTTAGGGTTAGGGTTCGGGCTAGGGTTAGGGTTAGGGGACGGGGACGGTTTAGGGTCCAGGTGAGGGTACGGCAACGCTTTAGGGGGAGCGTATGTGTGAGGGCGTGGGTGAGTGTCAGCGTACGGGTTAGGATTAGGGGACGGGTGAGGGTCAGGCTTCGGGGAATGGTTAGGGTTAGGGTTCGGGCTAGGGTTAGGGTTAGGGGACGGGGACGGTTTAGGGTCCAGGTGAGGGTACGACAACGCTTTAGGGGGAGCCTACGTGTGAGGGCGCGGGTGAGTGTCAGCGTACGGGTTAGGATTAGGGGACCGGTGAGGGTCAGGCTTCGGGGAAGGGTTAGGGTTAGGGTTCGGGCTAGGGTTAGGGTTAGGGGACGGGGACGGTTTAGGGTCCAGGTGAGGGTACGACAACGCTTTAGGGGGAGCGTACGTGTGAGGGCGCGGGTGAGTGTCAGCGTACGGGTTAGGATTAGGGGACGGGTGAGGGTCAGGCTTCGGGGAAGGGTTAGGGTTAGGGTTCGGGCTAGGGTTAGGGTTAGGGGACGGGGATGGTTTATGGTACAGGTGAAGGTACGACAACGCTTTAGGCGGAGCGTACGTGTGAGGGCGCGGGTGAGTGTCAGCGTACGGGTTAGGATTAGGGGACGGGTGAGGGTCAGGCTTCGGGGAAGGGTTAGGGTTAGGATTCGGGCTAGGGTTAGGGTTAGGGGACGGGGACGGTTTAGGGTCCAGGTGAGGGTACGACAACGCTTTAGGGGGAGCGTACGTGTGAGGGCGCGGGTGAGTGTCAGCGTACGGGTTAGGATTAGGGGACGGGTGAGGGTCAGGCTTCGGGGAAGGGTTAGGGTTAGGGTTCGGGCTAGGGTTAGGGTTAGGGGACGGGGACGGTTTAGGGTCCAGGTGAGGGTACGACAACGCTTTAGGGGGAGCGTACGTGTGAGGGCGCGGGTGAGTGTCAGCGTACGGGTTAGGATTAGGGGACGGGTGAGGGTCAGGCTTCGGGGAAGGGTTAGGGTTAGGGTTCGGTCTAGGGTTAGGGTTAGGGGACGGGGACGGTTTAGGGTCCAGGTGAGGGTAAGACAACGCTTTAGGGGGAGCCTACGTGTGAGGGCGCGGGTGAGTGTCAGCGTACGGGTTAGGATTAGGGGACGGGTGAGGGTCAGGCTTCGGGGAAGGGTTAGGGTAAGGGTTCGGGCTACGGTTAGAGTTAGGGGACCTGGACGCTTTAGGGTCCAGGTGAGGGTACGACAACGCTTTAGGGGGAGCGTACGTGTGAGGGCGCGGGTGAGTGTCAGCGTACGGGTTAGGATTAGGGGACGGGTGAGGGTCAGGCTTCGGGGAAGGGTTAGGGTTAGGGTTCGGGCTAGGGTTAGGGTTAGGGGACGGGGACGGTTTAGGGTCCAGGTGAGGGTACGACAACGCTTTAGGGGGAGCGTATGTGTGAGGGCGCGGGTGAGTGTCAGCGTATGGGTTAGGATTAGGGGACGGGTGAGGGTCTAGGCTTCGGGGAAGGGTTAGGGTTAGGGTTCGGGCTAGGGTTAGGGTTAGGGGACGAGGACGGCTTAGGGTCCAGGTGAGGGTACGACAACGCTTTAGGGGGAGCGTACGTGTGAGGGCGCGGTTGACTGTCAGCGTACGGGTTAGGATTAGGGGACGGCTGAGGGTCAGGCTTCGGGGAAGGGTTAGGGTTAGGGTTCGGGCTAGGGTTAGGGTTAGGGGACGGGGACGGTTTAGGGTCCAGGTGAGGGTACGACAACGCTTTAGGGGGAGCGTACGTGTGAGGGCGCGGGTGAGTGTCAGCGTACGGGTTAGGATTAGGGGACGGCTGAGGGTCAGGCTTCGGGGAAGGGTTAGGGTTAGGGTTCGGGCTAGGGTTAGGTTTGGGGGACGGGGACGGTTTAGGGTCCAGGTGAGGGTACGACAACGTTTTAGGGGGAGCGTACGTGTGAGGGCGCGGTTGAGTGTCAGCGTACGGGTTAGGATTAGGGGACGGCTGAGGGTCAGGCTTCGGGGAAGGGTTAGGGTTAGGGTTCGGGCTAGGGTTAGGGTTAGGGGACGGGGACGGTTTAGGGTCCAGGTGAGGGTAAGACAACGCTTTAGGGGGAGCGTACGTGTGAGGGCGCGGGTGAGTGTCAGCGTACGGGTTAGGATTAGGGGACGGCTGAGAGTCAGGCTTCGGGGAAGGGTTAGGATTAGGGTTCGGGCTAGGGTTAGGGTTAGGGGACGGGGACGGTTTAGGGTCCAGGTGAGGGTACGACAACGCTTTAGGGGGAGCGTACGTGTGAGGGCGCGGGTGAGTGTCAGCGTACGGGTTAGGATTAGGGGACGGGTGAGGGTCACGCTTCGGGGAAGGGTTAGGGTTAGGATTCGGGCTAGGGTTAGGGTTAGGGGACGAGGACGGCTTAGGGTCCAGGTGAGGGTATGACAACGCTTTAGGGGGAGCATACGTGTGAGGGCGTGGGTGAGTGTCAGCGTACGGTTTAGGATTAGGGGACGGGTGAGGGTCAGGCTTCGGGGAAGGGTTAGGGTTGGGGTTCGGGCTAGGGTTAGGGTTAGGGGACGGGGACGGTTTAGGGTCCAGGTGAGGGTACGACAACGCTTTAGGGGGAGCGTACGTGTGAGGGCGCGGGTGAGTGTCAGCGTACGGGTTAGGATTAGGGGACGGGTGAGGGTCAGGCTTCGGGGAACGGTTAGGGTTAGGGTTCGGGCTAGGGTTAGGGTTAGGGGACGGGGACGGTTTAGGGTCCAGGTGAGGGTACGACAACGCTTTAGGGGGAGCGTACGTGTGAGGGCGCGGGTGAGTGTCAGCGTACGGGTTAGGATTAGGGGACGGGTGAGGGTCAGGCTTCGGGGAAGGGTTAGGGTTAGGGTTCGGGCTAGGGTTAGGGTTAGGGGACGGGGACGGTTTAGGGTCCAGGTGAGGGTACGACAACGCTTTAGGGGAGCGTACGTGTGAGGGCGCGGGTGAGTGTCAGCGTACGGGTTAGGATTAGGGGACGGGTGAGGGTCAGGCTTCGGGGAAGGGTTAGGGTTAGGGTTCGGGCTAGGGTTAGGGTTAGGGGACGGGGACGGTTTAGGGTCCAGGTGAAAGTACGACAACGCTTTAGGGGGAGCGTACGTGTGAGGGCGCGGGTGAGTGTCAGCGTACGGGTTAGGATTAGGGGACGGGTGAGGGTCAGGCTTCGGGGAATGGTTAGGGTTAGGGTTCGGGCTAGGGTTAGGGTTAGGGGACGGGGACGGTTTAGGGTCCAGGTGAGGGTACGACAACGCTTTAGGGGGAGCCTACGTGTGAGGGCGCGGGTGAGTGTCAGGGTACGGGTTAGGATTAGGGGACGGGTGAGGGTCAGGCTTCGGGGAAGGGTTAGGGTTAGGGTTCGGGCTAGGGATAAGGGTTAGGGGACGGGACGGTTTAGGGTCCAGGTGAGGGTACGACAACACTTTAGGGGGAGCGTACGTGTGAGGGCGCGGGTGAGTGTCAGCGTACGGGTTAGGATTAGGGGACGGGTGAGGGTCACGCTTCGGGAAGGGTTAGGGTTAGGATTCGGGCTAGGGTTAGGGTTAGGGGACGAGGACGGCTTAGGTCCAGGTGAGGGTATGACAACGCTTTAGGGGGAGCATACGTGTGAGGGCGTGGGTGAGTGTCAGCGTACGGTTTAGGATTAGGGGACGGGTGAGGGTCAGGCTTCGGGGAAGGGTTAGGGTTTTAGGGTTCGGGCTAGGGTTAGGGTTAGGGGACGGGGACGGTTTAGGGTCCAGGTGAGGGTACGACAACGCTTTAGGGGGAGCGTACGTGTGAGGGCGTGGGTGAGTGTCAGCGTACGGGTTAGGATTAGGGGACGGGTGAGGGTCAGGCTTCGGGGAAGGGTTAGGGTTAGGGTTCGGGCTAGGGTTAGGGTTAGGGGACGGGGACGGTTTAGGGTCCAGGTGAGGGTACGACAACGCTTTAGGAGGAGCGTACGTGTGAGGGCGCGGTTGAGTGTCAGCTTAAGGTTTAGGATTAGGGGACGGGTGAGGGTCAGGCTTCGGGGAAGGGTTAGGGTTAGGGTTCGGGCTAGGGTTAGGGTTAGGGGACGGGGACGGTTTAGGGTCCAGGTGAGGGTACGACAACGCTTTAGGGGGAGCGTACGTGTGAGGGCGCGGGTGAGTGTCAGCGTATGGGTTAGGATTAGGGGACGGGTAAGGGTCAGGCTTCGCGGTAGGGTTAGGGTTAGGGTTCGGGCTAGGGTTAGGGTTAGGGGACGGGGACGGTTTAGGGTCCAGGTGAGGGTACGACAACGCTTTAGGGGGAGCGTACGTGTGAGGGCGCGGGTGAGTGTCAGCGTACGGGTTAGGATTAGGGGACGGGTGAGGGTCAGGCTTCGGGGAAGGGTTAGGGTTAGGGTTCGGGCTAGGGTTAGGGTTAGGGGACTGGGATGGTTTAGGGTTCAGGTGAAGGTACGACAACGCTTTAGGGGGAGCGTACGTGTGAGGGCGCGGGTGAGTGTCAGCGTACGGGTTAGGATTAGGGGACGGGTGAGGGTCAGGCTTCGGGGAAGGGTTAGGGTTAGGGTTCGGGCTAGGGTTAGGGTTAGGGGACGGGGACGGTTTAGGGTCCAGGTGAGGGTACGACAACGCTTTAGGGGGAGCGTATATGTGAGGGCGCGGGTGAGTGTCAGCGTATGGGTTAGGATTAGGGGACGGGTGAGGGTCAGGCTTCGGGGAAGGGTTAGGGTTAGGGTTCGGGCTAGGGTTAGGGTTAGGGGACGAGGACGGCTTAGGGTCCAGGTGAGGGTACGACAACGCTTTAGGGGGAGCGTACGTGTGAGGGCGCGGTTGACTGTCAGCGTACGGGTTAGGATTAGGGGACGGGTGAGGGTCAGGCTTCGGGGAAGGGTTAGGGTTAGGGTTCGGGCTAGGGTTAGGGTTAGGGGACGGGGACGGTTTAGGGTCCAGGTGAGGGTACGACAACGCTTTAGGGGGAGCGTACGTGTGAGGGCGCGGGTGAGTGTCAGCGTACGGGTTAGGATTAGGGGACGGCTGAGGGTCAGGCTTCGGGGAAGGGTTAGGGTTAGGGTTCGGGCTAGGGTTAGGTTTGGGGGACGGGGACGGTTTAGGGTCCAGGTGAGGGTACGACAACGTTTTAGGGGGAGCGTACGTGTGAGGGCGCGGTTGAGTGTCAGCGTACGGGTTAGGATTAGGGGACGGCTGAGGGTCAGGCTTCGGGGAAGGGTTAGGGTTAGGGTTCGGGCTAGGGTTAGGGTTAGGGGACGGGGACGGTTTAGGGTCCAGGTGAGGGTACGACAACGCTTTAGGGGGAGCCTACGTGTGAGGGCGCGGGTGAGTGTCAGCGTACGGGTTAGGATTAGGGGATGGGTGAGGGTCAGGCTTCCGGGAAGGGTTAGGGTTAGGGTTCGGGCTAGGGTTAGGGTTAGGGGACGGGGACGGTTTAGGGTCCAGGTGAGGGTACGACAACGCTTTAGGGGGAGCGTATGTGTGAGGGCGTGGGTGAGTGTCAGCGTACGGGTTAGGATTAGGGGACGGGTGAGGGTCAGGCTTCGGGGAATGGTTAGGGTTAGGGTTCGGGCTAGGGTTAGGGTTAGGGGACGGGGACGGTTTAGGGTCCAGGTGAGGGTACGACAACGCTTTAGGGGGAGCCTACGTGTGAGGGCGTGGGTGAGTGTCAGCGTACGGGTTAGGATTAGGGGACCGGTGAGGGTCAGGCTTCGGGGAAGGGTTAGGGTTAGGGTTCGGGCTAGGGTTAGGGTTAGGGGACGGGGACGGTTTAGGGTCCAGGTGAGGGTACGACAACGCTTTAGGGGGAGCGTACGTGTGAGGGCGCGGGTGAGTGTCAGCGTACGGGTTAGGATTAGGGGACGGGTGAGGGTCAGGCTTCGGGGAAGGGTTAGGGTTAGGGTTCGGGCTAGGGTTAGGGTTAGGGGACGGGGACGGTTTAGGGTCCAGGTGAGGGTACGACAACGCTTTAGGGGGAGCGTATGTGTGAGGGCGCGGGTGAGTGTCAGCGTATGGGTTAGGATTAGGGGACGGGTGAGGGTCAGGCTTCGGGGAAGGGTTAGGGTTAGGGTTCGGGCTAGGGTTAGGGTTAGGGGACGGGGACGGCTTAGGGTCCAGGTGAGGGTACGACAACGCTTTAGGGGGAGCGTACGTGTGAGGGCGCGGTTGAGTGTCAGCGTAAGGGTTAGGATTAGGGGACGGGTGAGGGTCAGGCTTCGGGGAAGGGTTAGGGTTAGGGTTCAGGCTAGGGTTAGGGTTACGGGACGGGGACGGTTTAGGGTCCAGGTGAGGGTACGACAACGCTTTAGGGGGAGCGTACGTGTGAGGGCGCGGGTGAGTGTCAGCGTACGGGTTAGGATTAGGGGACGGCTGAGGGTCAGGCTTCGGGGAAGGGTTACGGTTAGGGTTCGGGCTAGGGTTAGGGTTAGGGGACGGGGACGGTTTAGGGTCCAGGTTAGGGTACGACAACGCTTTAGAGGGAGCGTACGTGTGAGGGCGCGGGTGAGTGTCAGTGTACGGGTTAGGATTAGGGGACGGCTGAGGGTCAGGCTTCGGGGAAGGGTTAGGGTTAGGGTTCGGGCTAGGGTTAGGGGACGGGGACGGTTTAGGGTCCAGGTGAGGGTACGACAACGCTTTAGGGGGAGCGTACGTGTGAGGGCGCGGGTGAGTGTCAGCGTATGGGTTAGGATTAGGGGACGGGTGAGGGTCAGGCTTCGGGGAAGGGTTAGGGTTAGGGTTCGGGCTAGGGTTAGGGTTAGGGGACGGGGACGGTTTAGGGTCCTGGTGAGGGTACGACAACGCTTTAGGGGGAGCGTACGTGTGAGGGCGCGGGTGAGTGTCAGCGTACGGGTTAGGATTAGGGGACGGGTGAGGGTCAGGCTTCGGGGAAGGGTTAGGGTTAGGGTTCGGTCTAGGGTTAGGGTTAGGGGACGGGGACGGTTTAGGGTCCAGGTGAGGGTAAGACAACGCTTTAGGGGGAGCCTACGTGTGAGGGCGCGGGTGAGTGTCAGCGTACGGGTTAGGATTAGGGGACGGGTGAGGGTCAGGCTTCGGGGAAGGGTTAGGGTAAGGGTTCGGGCTACGGTTAGAGTTAGGGGACCTGGACGCTTTAGGGTCCAGGGGAGGGTACGACAACGCTTTAGGGGGAGCGTACGTGTGAGGGCGCGGGTGAGTGTCAGCGTACGGGTTAGGATTAGGGGACGGGTGAGGGTCAGGCTTCGGGGAAGGGTTAGGGTTAGGGTTCGGGCTAGGGTTAGGGTTAGGGGACGGGGACGGTTTAGGGTCCAGGTGAGGGTACGACAACGCTTTAGGAGGGGAGCGTATGTGTGAGGGCGTGGGTGAGTGTCAGCGTACGGGTTAGGATTAGGGGACGGGTGAGGGTCAGGCTTCGGGGAATGGTTAGGGTTAGGGTTCGGGCTAGGGTTAGGGTTAGGGGGACGGGGACGGTTTAGGGTCCAGGTGAGGGTACGACAACGCTTTAGGGGGAGCCTACGTGTGAGGGCGCGGGTGAGTGTCAGCGTACGGGTTAGGATTGGGGACCGGTGAGGGTCAGGCTTCGGGGAAGGGTTAGGGTTAGGGTTCGGGCTAGGGTTAGGGTTAGGGGACGGGGACGGTTTAGGGTCCAGGTGAGGGTACGACAACGATTTAGGGGGAGCGTACGTGTGAGGGCGCGGGTGAGTGTCAGCGTACGGGTTAGGATTAGGGGACGGGTGAGGGTCAGGCTTCGGGGAAGTGTTAGGGTTAGGGTTCGGGCTAGGGTTAGGGTTAAGGGGACGAGGACGGCTTAGGGTCCAGGTGAGGGTACGACAACGCTTTAGGGGGAGCGTACGTGTGAGGGCGTGGGGTCAGTGTCAGCGTACGGTTTAGGATTAGGGGACGGGTGAGGGTCAGGCTTCGGGGAAGGGTTAGGGTTAGGGTTCGGGCTAGGGTTAGGGTTAGGGGACGGGGACGGTTTAGGGTCCAGGTGAGGGTACGACAACGCTTTAGGGGGAGCCTACGTGTGAGGGCGCGGGTGAGTGTCAGCGTACGGGTTAGGATTAGGGGACCGGTGAGGGTCAGGCTTCGGGGAAGGGTTAGGGTTAGGGTTCGGGCTAGGGTTAGGGTTAGGGGACGGGGACGGTTTAGGGTCCAGGTGAGGGTACGACAACACTTTAGGGGGAGCGTACGTGTGAGGGCGCGGGTGAGTGTCAGCGTACGGGTTAGGATTAGGGGACGGCTGAGGGTCAGGCTTCGGGGAAGGGTTAGGGTTAGGGTTCGGGCTAGGGTTAGGGTTAGGGGACGGGGACGGTTTAGGGTCCAGGTGAGGGTACGACAACGCTTTAGGGGGAGCGTACGTGTGAGGGCGCGGGTGAGTGTCAGTGTACGGGTTAGGATTAGGGGACGGCTGAGGGTCAGGCTTCGGGGAAGTGTTAGGGTTAGGGTTCGGGCTAGGGTTAGGGGACGGGGACGGTTTAGGGTCCAGGTGAGGGTACGACATCGCTTTAGGGGGAGCGTACGTGTGAGGGCGCGGGTGAGTGTCAGCGTACGGTTTAGGATTAGGGGACGGGTGAGGATCAGGCTTCGGGGAAGGGTTAGGGTTAGGGTTCGGGCTAGGGTTAGGGTTAGGGGACGGGGACGGCTTAGGGTCCAGGTGAAGGTACGACAACGCTTTAGGGGGAGCGTACGTGTGAGGGCGCGGGTGAGTGTCAGCGTACGGGTTAGGATTAGGGGACGGGTGAGGGTCAGGCTTCGGGGAAGGGTTAGGGTTAGGGTTCGGGCTAGGTTTAGGGTTAGGGTACGGGGACGGTTTAGGGTCCAGGTGAGGGTACGACAACGCTTTAAGGGGAGCGTACGTGTGAGGGCGCGGGTGAGTGTCAGCGTACGGGTTAGGATTAGGGGACGGGTGAGGGTCAGGCTTCGGGGAAGGGTTAGGGTTAGGGTTCGGGCTAGGGTTAGGGTTAGGGGACGGGGACGGTTTAGGGTCCAGGTGAGGGTACGACAACGCTTTAGGGGGAGCCTACGTGTGAGGGCGCGGGTGAGTGTCAGCGTACGGGTTAGGATTAAGGGACCGGTGAGGGTCAGGCTTCGGGGAAGGGTTAGGGTTAGGGTTCAGGCTAGGGTTAGGGTTAGGGGACGGGGACGGTTTAGGGTCCAGGTTAGGGTACGACAACGCTTTAGGGGGAGCGTACGTGTGAGGGCGCGGGTGAGTGTCAGCGTACGGGTTAGGATTAGGGGACGGGTGAGGGTCAGGCTTCGGGGAAGTGTTAGGGTTAGGGTTCGGGCTAGGGTTAGGGTTAGGGGACGAGGACGGCTTAGGGTCCAGGTGAGGGTACGACAACGCTTTAGGGGGAGCGTACATGTGAGGGCGTGGGTGAGTGTCAGCGTACGGTTTAGGATTAGGGGACGGGTGAGGGTCAGGCTTCGGGGAAGTGTTAGGGTTAGGGTTCGGGCTAGGGTTAGGGTTAGGGGACGGGGACGGTTTAGGGTCCAGGTGAGGGTACGACAACGCTTTAGGGGGAGCGTACGTGTGAGGGCGCGGTTGAGTGTCAGCGTAAGGGTTAAGATTAGGGGACGGGTGAGGGTCAGGCTTAGGGGAAGGGTTAGGTTTAGGGTTCGGGCTAGGGTTAGGGTTAGGGGGACGGGGACGGTTTAGGGTCCAGGTGAGGGTACGACAACGCTTTAGGGGCAGCGTACGTGTGAGGGCGCGGGTGAGTGTCAGCGTACGTGTTAGGATTAGGGGACGGGTGAGGGTCAGGTTTCGGGGAAGGGTTAGGGTTAGGGTTCGGGCTAGGGTTAGGGTTAGGGGACGGGGACGGTTTAGGGTCCAGGTGAGGGTATGACAACGCTTTAGGGGGAGCGTACGTGTGAGGGCGCGGGTGAGTGTCAGCGTACGCGTTAGGATTAGGGGACGGCTGAGGGTCAGGCTTCGGGGAAGGGTTAGGGTTAGGGTTCGGGCTAGGGTTAGGGTTAGGGGACGGGGACGGTTTAGGGTCCAGGTGAGGGTACGACAACGCTTTAGGGGGAGCGTACGTGTGAGGGCGCGGGTGAGTGTCAGCGTACGGGTTAGGATTAGGGGACGGCTGAGGGTCAGGCTTCGGGGAAGGGTTAGGGTTAGGGGTTCGGGCTAGGGTTAGGGTTAGGGGGACGGGGACGGTTTAGGGTCCAGGTGAGGGTACGACAACGCTTTAGGGGGAGCGTATATGTGAGGGCGCGGGTGAGTGTCAGCGTATGGGTTAGGATTAGGGGACGGGTGAGGGTCAGGCTTCGGGGAAGGGTTAGGGTTAGGGTTCGGGCTAGGGTTAGGGTTAGGGGACGAGGACGGCTTAGGGTCCAGGGTGAGGGTACGACAACGCTTTAGGGGGAGCGTACGTGTGAGGGCGCGGTTGACTGTCAGCGTACGGGTTAGGATTAGGGGACGGGTGAGGGTCAGGCTTCGGGGAAGGGTTAGGGTTAGGGTTCGGGCTAGGGTTAGGGTTAGGGGACGGGGACGGTTTAGGGTCCAGGTGAGGGTACGACAACGCTTTAGGGGGAGCGTACGTGTGAGGGCGCGGGTGAGTGTCAGCGTACGGTTTAGGATTAGGGGACGGCTGAGGGTCAGGCTTCGGGGAAGGGTTAGGGTTAGGGTTCGGGCTAGGGTTAGGTTTGGGGGACGGGGACGGTTTAGGGTCCAGGTGAGGGTACGACAACGTTTTAAGGGGAGCGTACGTGTGAGGGCGCGGTTGAGTGTCAGCGTACGGGTTAGGATTAGGGGACGGCTGAGGGTCAGGCTTCGGGGAAGGGTTAGGCTTAGGGTTCGGGCTAGGGTTAGGGTTAGGGGACGGGGACGGTTTAGGGTCCAGGTGAGGGTACGACAACGCTTTAGGGGGAGCCTACGTGTGAGGGCGCGGGTGAGTGTCAGCGTACGGGTTAGGATTAGGGGATGGGTGAGGGTCAGGCTTCCGGGAAGGGTTAGGGTTAGGGTTCGGGCTAGGGTTAGGGTTAGGGGACGGGGACGGTTTAGGGTCCAGGTGAGGGTACGACAACGCTTTAGGGGGAGCGTACGTGTGAGGGCGCGGGTGAGTGTCAGCGTACGGGTTAGGATTAGGGAACGGGTGAGGGTCAGGCTTCGGGGAAGGGTTAGGGTTAGGGTTCGGGCTAGGGTTAGGGTTAGGGGACGGGGACGGTTTCGGGTCCAGGTGAGGGTACGACAACGCTTTAGGGGGAGCGTATGTGTGAGGGCGCGGGTGAGTGTCAGCGTATGGGTTAGGATTAGGGGACGGGTGAGGGTCAGGCTTCGGGGAAGGGTTAGGGTTAGGGTTCAGGCTAGGGTTAGGGTTAGGGGACGGGGACGGTTTAGGGTCCAGGTGAGGGTACGACAACGCTTTAGGGGGAGCGTACGTGTGAGGGCGCGGGTGAGTGTCAGCGTACGGGTTAGGATTAGGGGACGGCTGAGGGTCAGGCTTCTGGGAAGGGTTACGGTTAGGGTTCGGGCTAGGGTTAGGGTTAGGGGACAGGGACGGTTTAGGGTCCAGGTGAGGGTACGACAACGCTTTAGAGGGAGCGTACGTGTCGAGGGCGCGGGTGAGTGTCAGTGTACGGGTTAGGATTAGGGGACGGCTGAGGGTCAGGCTTCGGGGAAGGGTTAGGGTTAGGGTTCGGGCTAGGGTTAGGGGGACGGGGACGGTTTAGGGTCCAGGTGAGGGTACGACAACGCTTTAGGGGGAGCGTACGTGTGAGGGCGCGGGTGAGTGTCAGCGTATGGGTTAGGATAAGGGGACGGGTGAGGGGTCAGGCTTCGGGGAAGGGTTAGGGTTAGGGTTCGGGCTAGGGTTAGGGTTAGGGGACGGGGACGGTTTAGGGTCCAGGTGAGGGTACGACAACGCTTTAGGGGGAGCGTACGTGTGAGGGCGCGGGTGAGTGTCAGCGTAGGGGTTAGGATTAGGGGACGGGTGAGGGTCAGGCTTCGGGGAAGGGTTAGGGTTAGGGTTCGGGTTAGGGTTAGGGG
>NW_026044049.1:0-37604 GCF_937001465.1 Orcinus orca | reverse complement strand
GTCCCCTAACCCTAACCCTAGCCCGAACCCTAACCCTAACCCTTCCCCGAAGCCTGACCCTCACACGTCCCCTAATCCTAACCCGTACGCTGACACTCACCCGCGCCCTCACACGTACGCTCCCCCTAAAGCGTTGTCGTACCCTCACCTGGACCCTAAACCGTCCCCGTCCCCTAACCCTAACCCTAGCCCGAACCCTAACCCTAACCCTTCCCCGAAGCCTGACCCTAACCCGTCCCCTAATCCTAACCCGTACGCTGACACTCACCCGCCCCCTCACACGTACGCTCCCCCTAAAGCGTTGTCGTACCCTCACCTGGACCCTAAACCGTCCCCGTCCCCTAACCCTAACCCTAGCCCGAACCCTAACCCTAACCCTTCCCCGAAGAATGACTCTCAGCCGTCCCCTAATCCTAACCCGTACGCTGACAGTCACCCGCGCCCTCACACGTACGCTCCCCCTAAAGCGTTGTCGTACCCTCACCTGGACCCTAAACCGTCCCCGTCCCCTAACCCTAACCCTAGCCCGAACCCTAACCCTAACCCTTCCCCGAAGCCTGACCCTAACCCGTCCCCTAATCCTAACCCGTACGCTGACACTCACCCGCCCCCTCACACGTACGCTCCCCCTAAAGCGTTGTCGTACCCTCACCTGGACCCTAAACCGTCCCCGTCCCCTAACACTAACCCTAGCCCAAACCCTAACCCTAACCCTTCCCCGAAGAATGACCCTCAGCCGTCCCCTAATCCTAACCCGTACGCTGACACTCACCCGCGCCCTCACACGTACGCTCCCCCTAAAGCGTTGTCTTACCCTCACCTGGACCGTAAACCGTCCCCGTCCCCTAACCCTAACCCTAGCCCGAACCCTAACCCTAACCTTCCCCGAAGCCTGACCCTCACCCGTCCCCTAATCCTAACCCGTACGCTGACACTCACCCGCGCCCTCACACGTACGCTCCCCCTAAAGAGTTGTCGTACCCTCACCTGGACCCTAAACCGTCCCCGTCCCCTAACCCTAACCCTAGCCCGAACCCTAACCCTAACCCTTCCCCGAAGCCTGACCCTCACACGTCCCCTAATCCTAACCCGTACGCTGACACTCACCCGCGCCCTCACACGTACGCTCCCCCTAAAGCGTTGTCGTACCCTCACCTGGACCCTAAACCGTCCCCGTCCCTTAACCCTAACCCTAGCCCGAACCCTAACCCTAACCCTTCCCCAAAGCCTGACCCTCACCCGTCCCCTAATCCTAACCCGTACGCTGACACTCACCCGCGCCCTCACACGTACGCTCCCCCTAAAGCGTTGTCGTACCCTCACCTGGACCCTAAACCTTCCCCGTCCCCTAAGCCTAACCCTAGCCCGAACCCTAACCCTAACCCTTCCCCGAAGCCTGACCCTCACCCGTCCCCTAACCCTAACCCGTACGCTGACACTCACCCGCGCCCTCACACGTACGCTCCCCCTAAAGCGTTGTCGTACCCTCACCTGGACCCTAAACCGTCCCCGTCCCCTAACCCTAACCCTAGCCCGAACCCTAACCCTAACACTTCCCCGAAGCCTGACCCTCACCCGTCCCCTAATCCTAACCCGTACGCTGACACTCACCCGCGCCCTCACACGTACGCTCCCCCTAAAGCGTTGTCGTACCCTCACCTGAACCCTAAACCGTTCCCGTCCCCTAACCCTAACCCTAGCCCGAACCCTAACCCTAACCCTTCCCTGAAGCCTGACCCTCAGCCGTCCCCTAATCCTAACCCGTACGCTGACACTCACCCGCGCCCTCACACGTACGCTCCCCCTAAAGCGTTGTCGTACCCTCACCTGGACCCTAAACCGTCCCCGTCCCCTAACCCTAACCCTAGCCCGAACCCTAACCCTAACCCTTCCCCGAAGCCTGAACCTCACCCGTCCCCTAATCCTAACCCGTACGCTGACACTCAGCCGCGCCCTCACACGTACGCTCCCCCTAAAGCGTTGTCGTACCCTCACCTGGACCCTAAACCGTCCCCGTCCCCTAACACTAACCCTAGCCCGAACCCTAACCCTAACCCTTCCCCGAAGCCTGACCCTCACCCGTCCCCTAATCCTAACCCGTACGCTGACACTCACCCGCGCCCTCACACGTACGCTCCCCCTAAAGCGTTGTCGTACCCTCACCTGGACCCTAAACCGTCCCCGTCCCCTAACCCTAACCCTAGCCCGGACCCTAACCCTAACCCTTCCCCGAAGCCTGACCCTCAGCCGTCCCCTAAACCTAACCCGTACGCTGACACTCACCCACGCCCTCACACGTATGCTCCCCCTAAAGCGTTGTCGTACCCTCACCTGGACCCTAAACCGTCCCCGTCCCCTAACCCTAACCCTAGCCCGAACCCGAACCCTAACCCTTCCCCGAAGCCTGACCCTCAGCCGTCCCCTAATCCTAACCCGTACGCTGACACTCACCCGCGCCCTCACACGTATGCTCCCCCTAAAGCGTTGTCGTACCCTCACCTGGACCCTAAACCGTCCCCGTCCCCTAACCCTAACCCTAGCCCGAACCCTAACCCTAACCCTTCCCCGAAGCCTGACCCTCACCCGTCCCCTAATCCTAACCCGTACGCTGACACTCACCCGTGCCCTCACACGTACGCTCCCCCTAAAGCGTTATCGTACCCTCACCTGGACCGTAAACCGTCCCCGTCCCCTAACCCTAACCCTAGCCCGAACCCTAACCCTAACCCTTCCCCGAAGCCTGACCCTCACCCGTCCCCTAATCCTAACCCGTACGCTGACACTCACCCGCGCCCTCACACGTACGCTCCCCCTAAAGCGTTGTCGTACCCTCACCTGGACCCTAAACCGTCCCCGTCCCCTAACCCTAACCCTAGCCCGAACCCTAACCCTAACCCTTCCCCGAAGCCTGACCCTCACCCGTCCCCTAATCCTAACCCGTACGCTGACACTCACCCGCGCCCTCACACGTACGCTCCCCCTAAAGCATTGTCGTACCCTCACCTGGACCCTAAACCGTCCCCGTCCCCTTACCCTAACCCTAGCCCGAACCCTAACCCTAACACTAACCCGAAGCCTGACCCTCACCCGTCCCCTAATCCTAACCCGTACGCTGACACTCACCCGCGCCCTCACACGTACGCTCCCCCTAAAGCGTTGTCGTACCCTCACCTGGACCCTAAACCGTCCCCGTCCCCTAACCCTAACCCTAGCCCGAACCCTAACCCTAACCCTTCCCGGAAGACTGACCCTCACCCGTACCCTAATCCTAACCCGTACGCTGACACTCACCCGCGCCCTCACACATACGCTCCCCCTAAATCATTGTCGTACCCTCACCTGGACCCTAAACCGTCCCCGTCACCTAAGCCTAACCCTAGCCCGAACCCTAACCCTAACCCTTCCCCGAAGCCTGACCCTCACCCGTCCCCTAATCCTAACCCGTACGCTGACACTCACCCGCTCCCTAACACGTACGCTCCCCCTAAAGCGTTGTCGTACCCTCACCTGGACCCTAAACCGTCCCCGTCCCCTAACCCTAACCCTAGCCCGAACCCTAACCCTAACCCTTCCCCGAAGCCTGACCCTCACCCGTCCCCTAATCCTAACCCGTACGCTGACACTCACCCGCGCCCTCACACGTACGCTCCCCCTAAAGCGTTGTCGTACCCTCACCTGGACCCTAAACCGTCCCCGTCCCCTAAGCCTAACCCTAGCCCGAACCCTAACCCTAAACCTTCCCCGAAGCCTGAACCTCAGCCGTCCCCTAATCCTAACCCGTACGCTGACACTCACCCGCGCCCTCACACGTACGCTCCCCCTAAAGCGTTGTCGTACCCTCACCTGGACCCTAAAGCGTCCATGTCCCCTAACCCTAACCCTAGCCCGAACGCTAACCCTAACCCTTCCCCGAAGCCTGACCCTCACCCGTCCCCTAATCCTAACCCGTACGCTGACACTCACCCGCGCCCTCACACGTACGCTCCCCCTAAAGCGTTGTCCTACCCTCACCTGGACCCTAAACCGTCCCCGTCCCCTAAGCCTAACCCTAGCCCGAACCCTAACCCTAACCTTTCCCCGAAGCCTGACCCTCAGCCGTCCCCTAATCCTAACCCGTACGCTGACACTCACCCGCGCCCTCACACGTACGCTCCCCCTAAAGCGTTGTCGTACCCTCACCTGGACCCTAAAGCGTCCATGTCCCCTAACCCTAACCCTAGCCCGAACCCTAACCCTAACCCTTCCCCGAAGCCTGACCCTCACCCGTCCCCTAATCCTAACCCGTACGCTGACCCTCACCCGCGCCCTAACACGTACGCTCCCCCTAAAGCGTTGGCGTACCCTCACCTGGACCCTAAACCGTCCCCGTCCCCTAACCCTAACCCTAGCCCGAACCCTAACCCTACCCCTTCCCCGAAGCCTGACCCTCACCCGTCCCCTAATCCTAACCCGTACGCTGACACTCACCCGCGCCCTCACACGTACGCTCCCCCTAAAGCGTTGTCGTACACTCACCTGGACCCTAAACCGTCCCCGTCCCCTAACCCTAACCCTAGCCCGAACCCTAACCCTAACCCTTCCCCGAAGCCTGACCCTCACCCGTCCCTTAATCCTAACCCGTACGCTGACACTCACCCGCGCCCTCACACGTACGCTCCCCCTAAAGCGTTGTCGTACCCTCATCTGGACCCTAAACCGTCCCCGTCCCCTAACCCTAACCCTAGCCCGAACCCTAACCCTAACCCTTCCCCGAAGCCTGACCCTCACCCGTCCCCTAATCCTAACCCGTACGCTGACACTCACCCGCGCCCTCACACGTACGCTCCCCCTAAAGCGTTGTCGTACCCTCACCTGGACCCTAAACCGTCCCCGTCCCCTAAGCCTAACCCTAGCCCGAACCCTAACCCTAACCCTTCCCCGAAGCCTGACCCTCACCCGTCCCCTAATCCTAACCCGTACGCTGACACTCACCCGCGCCCTCACACGTACGCTCCCCCTAAAGCGTTGTCGTACCCTCACCTGGACCCTAAACCGTCCCCGTCCCCTAAGCCTAACCCTAGCCCGAACCCTAACCCTAACCCTTCCCCGAAGCCTGACCCTCACCCGTCCCCTAATCCTAACCCGTACGCTGACACTCACCCGCGCCCTCACACGTACGCTCCCCCTAAAGCGTTGTCGTACCCTCACCTGGACCCTAAACCGTCCCCGTCCCCTAACCCTAACCCTAGCCCGAACCCTAACCCTAACCCTTCCCCGAAGCCTGACCCTCACCCGTCCCCTAATCCTAACCCGTACGCTGACACTCACCCGCGCCCTCACACGTACGCTCCCCCTAAAGCGTTGTCGTACCCTCACCTGGACCCTAAACCGTCCCCGTCCCCTAACACTAACCCTAGCCCGAACCCTAACCCTAACCCTTCCCCGAAGCCTGACCCTCACACGTCCCCTAATCCTAACCCGTACGCTGACACTCACCCGTGCCCTCACACGTACGCTCCCCCTAAAGCGTTGTCGTACCCTCACCTGGACCCTAAACCGTCCCCGTCCACTAACCCTAACCCTAGCCCGAACCCTAACCCTACCCCTTCCCCGAAGCCTGACCCTCACCCGTCCCCTAATCCTAACCCGTACGCTGACACTCACCCGCGCCCTCACACGTACGCTCCCCCTAAAGCGTTGTCGTACACTCACCTGGACCCTAAACCGTCCCCGTCCCCTAACCCTAACCCTAGCCCGAACCCTAACCCTAACCCTTCCCCGAAGCCTGACCCTCACCCGTCCCTTAATCCTAACCCGTACGCTGACACTCACCCGCGCCCTCACACGTACGCTCCCCCTAAAGCGTTGTCGTACCCTCACCTGGACCCTAAACCGTCCCCGTCCCCTAAGCCTAACCCTAGCCCGAACCCCAACCCTAACCCTTCCCCGAAGCCTGACCCTCACCCGTCCCCTAATCCTAACCCGTACGCTGACACTCACCCGCGCCCTCACACGTACGCTCCCCCTAAAGCGTTGTCGTACCCTCACCTGGACCCTAAACCGTCCCCGTCCCCTAACCCTAACCCTAGCCCGAACCCTAACCCTAACCCTTCCCCGAAGCCTGACCCTCACCCGTCCCCTAATCCTAACCCGTACGCTGACACTCACCCGCGCCCTCACACGTACGCTCCCCCTAAAGCGTTGTTGTACCCTCACCTGGACCCTAAACCGTCCCCGTCCCCTAAGCCTAATCCTAGCCCGAACCCTAACCCTAACCCTTCCCCGAAGCCTGACCCTCACCCGTCCCCTAATCCTAACCCGTACGCTGACACTCACCCGCGTCCTCACACGTACGCTCCCCCTAAAGCGTTGTCGTACCCTCACCTGGACCCTAAACCGTCCCGTCCCCTAACCCTAACCCTAGCCCGAACCCTAAACCTAACCCTTCCCCGAAGCCTGACCCTCACCCGTCCCCTAATCCTAACCCGTACGCTGACACTCACCCGCGCCCTCACACGTACGCTCCCCCTAAAGCGTTGTCGTACCCTCACCTGGACCCTAAACCGTCCCCGTCCCCTAACCCTAACCCTAGCCCGAACCCTAACCCTAGCACTTCCCCGAAGCCTGACCCTCACCCGTCCCCTAATCCTAACCCGTACGCTGACACTCACCCGCGCCCTCACACGTACGCTCCCCCTAAAGCATTGTCGTACCCTCACCTGGACCCTAAACCATCCCCGTCCCCTAACCCTAACCCTAGCCCGAACCCTAACCCTAACCCTTCCCCGAAGCCTGACCCTCACCCGTCCCCTAATCCTAACCCGTACGCTGACACTCACCCGCGCCCTCACACTTAGGCTCCCCCTAAAGCATTGTCGTACCCTCACCTGGACCCTAAACCGTCCCCGTCCCCTAACCCTAACCCTAGCCCGAACCCTAACCCTAACCCTTCCCCGAAGCCTGACCCTCACCCGTCCCGTAATCCTAAACCGTACGCTGACACTCACCCACGCCCTCACACGTACGCTCCCCCTAAAGCGTTGTCATACCCTCACCTGGACCCTAAACCGTCCCCGTCCCCTAACCCTAACCCTAGCCCGAACCCTAACCCTAACCCTTCCCCGAAGCCTGACCCTCACCCGTCCCCTAATCCTAACCCGTACGCTGACACTCACCCGCGCCCTCACACGTACGCTCGCCCTAAAGCGTTGTCGTACCCTCACCTGGACCCTAAACCGTCCCCGTCCCCTAAGCCTAACGCTAGCCCGAACCCTAACCCAACCCTTCCCCGAAGCCTGACACTCACCCGTCCCCTAATCCTAACCCATACGCTGACACTCACCCGCGCCCTCACACGTACGCTCCCCCTAAAGCATTGTCGTACCCTCACCTGGACCCTAAACCGTCCCCGTCCCCTAACCCTAACCCTAGCCCGAACCCTAACCCTAACCCTTCCCGGAAGCCTGACCCTCACCCGTACCCTAATCCTAACCCGTACGCTGACACTCACCCGCGCCCTCACACGTACGCTCCCCCTAAAGCGTTGTCGTACCCTCACCTGGACCCTAAACCGTCCCCGTCCCCTAACCCTAACCCTAGCCCGAACCCTAACCCTAACCCTTCCCCGAAGCCTGACCCTCAACCGTCCCCTAATCCTAACCCGTACGCTGACACTCACCCGCGCCCTCACACGTACGCTCCCCCTAAAGCGTTGTCGTACCCTCACCTGGACCCTAAACCGTCCCCGTCCCCTAACCCTAACCCTAGCCCGAACCCTAACCTTAACCCTTCCCCGAAGCCTGACCCTCACCCGTCCCCTAATCCTAACCCGTACGCTGACACTCACCCGCGCCCTCACACGTACGCTCCCCCTAAAGCGTTGTCGTACCCTCACCTGGACCCTAAACCGTCCCCGTCCCCTAACCCTAACCCTAGCCCGAACCCTAACCCTAACCCTTCCCCAAAGCCTGACCCTCACCCGTCCCCTAATCCTAACCCGTACGCTGACACTCACCCGCGCCCTCACACGTACGTTCCCCCTAAAGCGTTGTCGTACCCTCACCTGGACCCTAAACCATCCCCGTCCCCTAACCCTAACCCTAGCCCGAACCCTAACCCTAACCCTTCCCCGAAGCCTGACCCTCACCCGTCCCCTAATCCTAACCCGTACGCTGACACTCACCCGCGCCCTCACACGTACGCTCCCCCTAAAGCGTTGTCGTACCCTCACCTGGACCCTAAACCGTCCCCGTCCCCTAACCCTAACCCTAGCCCGAACCCTAAACCTAAACCTTCCCCGAAGCCTGACCCTCACCCGTCCCCTAATCCTAACCCGTACGCTGACACTCACCCGCGCCCTCACACGTACGCTCCCCCTAAAGCGTTGTCGTACCCTCACCTGGACCCTAAACCGTCCCCGTCCCCTAACCCTAACCCTAGCCCGAACCCTAACCCTAGCCCTTCCCCGAAGCCTGACCCTCACCCGTCCCCTAATCCTAACCCGTACGCTGACACTCACCCGCGCCCTCACACGTACGCTCCCCCTAAAGCGTTGTCGTACCCTCACCTGGACCCTAAACCGTCCCCGTCCCCTAAGCCTAACCCTAGCCCGAACCCTAACCCTAACCCTTCCCCGAAGCCTGACCCTCACCCGTCCCCTAATCCTAACCCGTACGCTGACACTCACCCGCGCCCTCACACGTACGCTCCCCCTAAAGCGTTGTCGTACCCTCACCTGGACCCTAAACCGTCCCCGTCCCCTAAGCCTAACCCTAGCCCGAACCCTAACCCTAACCCTTCCCCGAAGCCTGACCCTCACCCGTCCCCTAATCCTAACCCGTACGCTGACACTCACCCGCGCCCTCACACGTACGCTCCCCCTAAAGCGTTGTCGTACCCTCACCTGGACCCTAAACCGTCCCCGTCCCCTAACCCTAACCCTAGCCCGAACCCTAACCCTAACCCTTCCCCGAAGCCTGACCCTCACCCGTCCCCTAATCCTAACCCGTACGCTGACACTCACCCGCGCCCTCACACGTACGCTCCCCCTAAAGCGTTGTCGTACCCTCACCTGGACCCTAAACCGTCCCCGTCCCCTAACACTAACCCTAGCCCGAACCCTAACCCTAACCCTTCCCCGAAGCCTGACCCTCACACGTCCCCTAATCCTAACCCGTTAGCTGACACTCACCCGTGCCCTAACACGTACGCTCCCCCTAAAGCGTTGTCGTACCCTCACCTGGACCCTAAACCGTCCCCGTCCACTAACCCTAACCCTAGCCCGAACCCTAACCCTACCCCTTCCCCGAAGCCTGACCCTCACCGTCCCCTAATCCTAACCCGTACGCTGACACTCACCCGCGCCCTCACACGTACGCTCCCCCTAAAGCGTTGTCGTACCCTCACCTGGACCCTAAACCGTCCCCGTCCCCTAACCCTAACCCTAGCCCAAACCCTAACCCTAACCCTTCCCCGAAGCCTGACCCTCACCCGTCCCTTAATCCTAACCCGTACGCTGACACTCACCCGCGCCCTCACACGTACGCTCCCCCTAAAGCGTTGTCGTACCCTCACCTGGACCCTAAACCGTCCCCGTCCCCTAAGCCTAACCCTAGCCCGAACCCTAACCCTAACCCTTCCCCGAAGCCTGACCCTCACCCGTCCCCTAATCCTAACCCGTACGCTGACACTCACCCGCGCCCTCACACGTACGCTCCCCCTAAAGCGTTGTCGTACCCTCACCTGGACCCTAAACCGTCCCCGTCCCCTAACCCTAACCCTAGCCCGAACCCTAACCCTAACCCTTCCCCGAAGCCTGACCCTCACCCGTCCCCTAATCCTAACCCGTACGCTGACACTCACCCGCGCCCTCACACGTACGCTCCCCCTAAAGCGTTGTCGTACCCTCACCTGGACCCTAAACCGTCCCCGTCCCCTAAGCCTAATCCTAGCCCGAACCCTAACCCTAACCCTTCCCCGAAGCCTGACCCTCACCCGTCCCCTAATCCTAACCCGTACGCTGACACTCACCCGCGCCCTCACACGTACGCTCCCCCTAAAGCGTTGTCGTACCCTCACCTGGACCCTAAACCGTCCCGTCCCCTAACCCTAACCCTAGCCCGAACCCTAAACCTAACCCTTCCCCGAAGCCTGACCCTCACCCGTCCCCTAATCCTAACCCGTACGCTGACACTCACCCGCGCCCTCACACGTACGCTCCCCCTAAAGCGTTGTCGTACCCTCACCTGGACCCTAAACCGTCCCCGTCCCCTAACCCTAACCCTAGCCCGAACCCTAACCCTAGCACTTCCCCGAAGCCTGACCCTCACCCGTCCCCTAATCCTAACCCGTACGCTGACACTCACCCGCGCCCTCACACGTACGCTCCCCCTAAAGCATTGTCGTACCCTCACCTGGACCCTAAACCATCCCCGTCCCCTAATCCTAACCCTAGCCCGAACCCTAACCCTAACCCTTCCCCGAAGCCTGACCCTCACCCGTCCCCTAATCCTAACCCGTACGCTGACACTCACCCGCGCCCTCACACTTAGGCTCCCCCTAAAGCATTGTCGTACCCTCACCTGGACCCTAAACCGTCCCCGTCCCCTAACCCTAACCCTAGCCCGAACCCTAACCCTAACCCTTCCCCGAAGCCTGACCCTCACCCGTCCCGTAATCCTAAACCGTACGCTGACACTCACCCACGCCCTCACACGTACGCTCCCCCTAAAGCGTTGTCATACCCTCACCTGGACCCTAAACCGTCCCCGTCCCCTAACCCTAACCCTAGCCCGAACCCTAACCCTAACCCTTCCCCGAAGCCTGACCCTCACCCGTCCCCTAATCCTAACCCGTACGCTGACACTCACCCGCGCCCTCACACGTACGCTCGCCCTAAAGCGTTGTCGTACCCTCACCTGGACCCTAAACCGTCCCCGTCCCCTAAGCCTAACGCTAGCCCGAACCCTAACCCAACCCTTCCCCGAAGCCTGACCCTCACCCGTCCCCTAATCCTAACCCATACGCTGACACTCACCCGCGCCCTCACACGTACGCTCCCCCTAAAGCGTTGTCGTACCCTCACCTGGACCCTAAACCGTCCCCGTCCCCTAACCCTAACCCTAGCCCGAACCCTAACCCTAACCCTTCCCGGAAGCCTGACCCTCACCCGTACCCTAATCCTAACCCGTACGCTGACACTCACCCGCGCCCTCACACGTACGCTCCCCCTAAAGCGTTGTCGTACCCTCACCTGGACCCTAAACCGTCCCCGTCCCCTAACCCTAACCCTAGCCCGAACCCTAACCCTAACCCTTCCCCGAAGCCTGACCCTCAACCGTCCCCTAATCCTAACCCGTACGCTGACACTCACCCGCGCCCTCACACGTACGCTCCCCCTAAAGCGTTGTCGTACCCTCACCTGGACCCTAAACCGTCCCCGTCCCCTAACCCTAACCCTAGCCCGAACCCTAACCTTAACCCTTCCCCGAAGCCTGACCCTCACCCGTCCCCTAATCCTAACCCGTACGCTGACACTCACCCGCGCCCTCACACGTACGCTCCCCCTAAAGCGTTGTCGTACCCTCACCTGGACCCTAAACCGTCCCCGTCCCCTAACCCTAACCCTAGACCGAACCCTAACCCTAACCCTTCCCCAAAGCCTGACCCTCACCCGTCCCCTAATCCTAACCCGTACGCTGACACTCACCCGCGCCCTCACACGTACGTTCCCACTAAAGCGTTGTCGTACCCTCACCTGGACCCTAAACCGTCCCCGTCCCTTAACCCTAACCCTAGCCCGAACCCTAACCCTAACCCTTCCCCGAAGCCTGACCCTCACCCGTCCCCTAATCCTAACCCGTACGCTGACACTCACCCGCGCCCTCACACGTACGCTCCCCCTAAAGCGTTGTCGTACCCTCACCTGGACCCTAAACCGTCCCCGTCCCCTAACCCTAACCCTAGCCCGAACCCTAAACCTAACCCTTCCCCGAAGCCTGACCCTCACCCGTCCCCTAATCCTAACCCGTACGCTGACACTCACCCGCGCCCTCACACGTACGCTCCCCCTAAAGCGTTGTCGTATCCTCACGTGGACCCTAAACCGTCCCCGTCCCCTAACCCTAACCCTAGCCCGAACCCTAACCCTAGCCCTTCCCCGAAGCCTGACCCTCACCCGTCCCCTAATCCTAACCCGTACGCTGACACTCACCCGCGCCCTCACACGTACGCTCCCCCTAAAGCGTTGTCGTACCCTCACCTGGACCCTAAACCGTCCCCGTCCCCTAACCCTAACCCTAGCCCGAACCCTAACCCTAACCCTTCCCCGAAGCCTGACCCTCACCCGTCCCCTTATCCTAACCCGTACGCTGACACTCACCCGCGCCCTCACACGTAGGCTCCCCCTAAAGCGTTGTCGTACCCTCACCTGGACCCTAAACCGTCCCCGTCCCCTAACCCTAACCCTAGCCCGAACCCTAACCCTAACCCTTCCCCGAAGCCTGACGCTCACCCGTCCCGTAATCCTAAACCGTACGCTGACACTCACCCACGCCCTCACACGTACGCTCCCCCTAAAGCGTTGTCATACCCTCACCTGGACCCTAAACCGTCCCCGTCCCCTAACCCTAACCCTAGCCCGAACCCTAACCCTAACCCTTCCCCGAAGCCTGACCCTCACCCGTCCCCTAATCCTAACCCGTACGCTGACACTCACCCGCGCCCTCACACGTACGCTCCCCCTAAAGCGTTGTCGTACCCTCACCTGGACCCTAAACCGTCCCCGTCCCCTAAGCCTAACCCTAGCCCGAACCCTATCCCAACCCTTCCCCGAAGCCTGACCCTCACCCGTCCCCTAATCCTAACCCATACGCTGACACTCACCCGCGCCCTCACACGTACGCTCCCCCTAAAGCGTTGTCGTACCCTCACCTGGACCCTAAACCGTCCCCGTCCCCTAACCCTAACCCTAGCCCGAACCCAACCCTAACCCTTCCCCGAAGCCTGA
The DNA here is from genome assembly GCF_937001465.1 of Orcinus orca. Lineage (NCBI taxonomy): Eukaryota > Metazoa > Chordata > Mammalia > Artiodactyla > Delphinidae > Orcinus > Orcinus orca. The sequence continues at coordinate 24,619 of NW_026044049.1, read as the reverse complement.
CCCTCACCCGTCCCCTAATCCTAACCCGTACGCTGACACTCACCCGCGCCCTCACACGTACGCTCCCCCTAAAGCGTTGTCGTACCCTCACCTGGACCCTAAGCCGTCCTCGTCCCCTAACCCTAACCCTAGCCCGAACCCTAACCCTAACCCTTCCCCGAAGCCTGACCCTCACCCGTCCCCTAATCCTAACCCGTACGCTGACACTCACCCGCGCCCTCACACGTACGCTCCCCCTAAAGCGTTGTCGTACCCTCACCTGGACCCTAAACCGTCCCCGTCCCCTAACCCTAACCCTAGCCCGAACCCTAACCCTAACCCTTCCCCGAAGCCTGACCCTCACCCGTCCCCTAATCCTAACCCGTACGCTGACACTCACCCGCGCCCTCACACGTACGCTCCCCCTAAAGCGTTGTCGTACCCTCACCTGGACCCTAAACCGTCCCCGTCCCCTAAGCCTAATCCTAGCCCGAACCCTAACCCTAACCCTTCCCCGAAGCCTGACCCTCACCCGTCCCCTAATCCTAACCCGTACGCTGACACTCACCCGCGCCCTCACACGTACGCTCCCCCTAAAGCGTTGTCGTACCCTCACCTGGACCCTAAACCGTCCCGTCCCCTAACCCTAACCCTAGCCCGAACCCTAAACCTAACCCTTCCCCGAAGCCTGACCCTCACCCGTCCCCTAATCCTAACCCGTACGCTGACACTCACCCGCGCCCTCACACGTACGCTCCCCCTAAAGCGTTGTCGTACCCTCACCTGGACCCTAAACCGTCCCCGTCCCCTAACCCTAACCCTAGCCCGAACCCTAACCCTAGCACTTCCCCGAAGCCTGACCCTCACCCATCCCCTAATCCTAACCCGTACGCTGACACTCACCCGCGCCCTCACACGTACGCTCCCCCTAAAGCATTGTCGTACCCTCACCTGGACCCTAAACCATCCCCGTCCCCTAATCCTAACCCTAGCCCGAACCCTAACCCTAACCCTTCCCCGAAGCCTGACCCTCACCCGTCCCCTAATCCTAACCCGTACGCTGACACTCACCCGCGCCCTCACACTTAGGCTCCCCCTAAAGCATTGTCGTACCCTCACCTGGACCCTAAACCGTCCCCGTCCCCTAACCCTAACCCTAGCCCGAACCCTAACCCTAACCCTTCCCCGAAGCCTGACCCTCACCCGTCCCGTAATCCTAAACCGTACGCTGACACTCACCCACGCCCTCACACGTACGCTCCCCCTAAAGCGTTGTCATACCCTCACCTGGACCCTAAACCGTCCCCGTCCCCTAACCCTAACCCTAGCCCGAACCCTAACCCTAACCCTTCCCCGAAGCCTGACCCTCACCCGTCCCCTAATCCTAACCCGTACGCTGACACTCACCCGCGCCCTCACACGTACGCTCGCCCTAAAGCGTTGTCGTACCCTCACCTGGACCCTAAACCGTCCCCGTCCCCTAAGCCTAACGCTAGCCCGAACCCTAACCCAACCCTTCCCCGAAGCCTGACCCTCACCCGTCCCCTAATCCTAACCCATACGCTGACACTCACCCGCGCCCTCACACGTACGCTCCCCCTAAAGCGTTGTCGTACCCTCACCTGGACCCTAAACCGTCCCCGTCCCCTAACCCTAACCCTAGCCCGAACCCTAACCCTAACCCTTCCCGGAAGCCTGACCCTCACCCGTACCCTAATCCTAACCCGTACGCTGACACTCACCCGCGCCCTCACACGTACGCTCCCCCTAAAGCGTTGTCGTACCCTCACCTGGACCCTAAACCGTCCCCGTCCCCTAACCCTAACCCTAGCCCGAACCCTAACCCTAACCCTTCCCCGAAGCCTGACCCTCAACCGTCCCCTAATCCTAACCCGTACGCTGACACTCACCCGCGCCCTCACACGTACGCTCCCCCTAAAGCGTTGTCGTACCCTCACCTGGACCCTAAACCGTCCCCGTCCCCTAACCCTAACCCTAGCCCGAACCCTAACCTTAACCCTTCCCCGAAGCCTGACCCTCACCCGTCCCCTAATCCTAACCCGTACGCTGACACTCACCCGCGCCCTCACACGTACGCTCCCCCTAAAGCGTTGTCGTACCCTCACCTGGACCCTAAACCGTCCCCGTCCCCTAACCCTAACCCTAGACCGAACCCTAACCCTAACCCTTCCCCAAAGCCTGACCCTCACCCGTCCCCTAATCCTAACCCGTACGCTGACACTCACCCGCGCCCTCACACGTACGTTCCCACTAAAGCGTTGTCGTACCCTCACCTGGACCCTAAACCGTCCCCGTCCCTTAACCCTAACCCTAGCCCGAACCCTAACCCTAACCCTTCCCCGAAGCCTGACCCTCACCCGTCCCCTAATCCTAACCCGTACGCTGACACTCACCCGCGCCCTCACACGTACGCTCCCCCTAAAGCGTTGTCGTACCCTCACCTGGACCCTAAACCGTCCCCGTCCCCTAACCCTAACCCTAGCCCGAACCCTAAACCTAACCCTTCCCCGAAGCCTGACCCTCACCCGTCCCCTAATCCTAACCCGTACGCTGACACTCACCCGCGCCCTCACACGTACGCTCCCCCTAAAGCGTTGTCGTATCCTCACGTGGACCCTAAACCGTCCCCGTCCCCTAACCCTAACCCTAGCCCGAACCCAACCCTAACCCTTCCCCGAAGCCTGACCCTCACCCGTCCCCTAATCCTAACCCGTACGCTGACACTCACCCGCGCCCTCACACGTACGCTCCCCCTAAAGCGTTGTCGTACCCTCACCTGGACCCTAAGCCGTCCTCGTCCCCTAACCCTAACCCTAGCCCGAACCCTAACCCTAACCCTTCCCCGAAGCCTGACCCTCACCCGTCCCCTAATCCTAACCCGTACGCTGACACTCACCCGCGCCCTCACACGTACGCTCCCCCTAAAGCGTTGTCGTACCCTCACCTGGACCCTAAACCGTCCCCGTCCCCTAAGCCTAACCCTAGCCCGAAACCTAACCCTAACCCTTCCCCGAAGCCTGACCCTCACCCGTCCCCTAATCCTAACCCGTACGCTGACACTCACCCGCGCCCTCACACGTTCGCTCCCCCTAAAGCGTTGTCGTACCCTCACCTGGAACCTAAAGCGTCCATCTCCCCTAACCCTAACCCTAGCCCGAACCCTAACCCTAACCCTTCCCCGAAGCCTGACCCTCACCCGTCCCCTAATCCTAACCCGTACGCTGACACCCACCCGCGCCCTAACACGTACGCTCCCCCTAAAGCGTTGTCGTACCCTCACCTGGACCCTAAACCGTCCCCGTCCCCTAACCCTAACCCTAGCCCAAACCCTAACCCTAACCCTTCCCCGAAGCCTGACCCTCAGCCGTCCCCTAATCCTAACCCGTACGCTGACACTCACCCGCGCCCTCACACGTACGCTCTCCCTAAAGCGTTGTCGTACCCTCACCTGGACCCTAAACCGTCCCCGTCCCCTAACCCTAATCCTAGCCCAAACCCTAACCCTAACCCTTCCCCGAAGCCTGACACTCACCCGTCCCCTAATCCTAACCCGTACGCTGACACTCACCCGCGCCCTCACACGTACGCTCCCCCTAAAGTGTTGTCGTACCCTCACCTGGACCCTAAACCGTCCCCGTCCCCTAACCCTAACCCTAGCCCGAACCCTAACCCTAACCCTTCCCCGAAGCCTGACCCTCACCTGTCCCCTAATCCTAACCCGTACGCTGACACTCACCCATGCCCTCACACGTAGGCTTCCCCTAAAGCGTTGTCTTACCCTCACCTGGACCCTAAACCGTCCCCGTCCCCTAACCCTAACCCTAGCCCGAACCCTAACCCTAACCCTTCCCGGAAGCCTGACCGTCACCCGTCCCCTAATCCTAACCCGTACGCTGACACTCACTCGCGCCCTCACACGTACGCTCCCCCTAAAGCGTTGTCGTACCCTCACCTGGACCCTAAACCGTCCCCGTCCCCTAAGCCTAACCCTAGCCCGAACCCTAACCCTAACCCTTCCCCGAAGCCTGACCCTCAGCCGTCCCCTAATCCTAACCCGTACGCTGACACTCACCCGCGCCCTCACATGTACGCTCCCCCTAAAGCGTTGTCGTACCCTCACCTGGACCCTAAACCGTCCCCGTCCCCTAACCCTAACCCTAGCCCGAACCCTAACCCTAACCCTTCCCCGAAGCCTGACCCTCACCCGTCCCCTAATCCTAACCCGTACGCTGACACTCACCCGTGCCCTCACACGTACGCTCCCCCTAAAGCGTTGTCATACCCTCACCTGGACCCTAAACCGTCCCCGTCCCCTAAGCCTAACCCTAGCCCGAACCCTAACCCTAACTCTTCCCCGAAGCCTGACCCTCACCCGTCCCCTAATCCTAACCCGTACGCTGACACTCACCCGTACGCTGACACTCACACGTACGCTCCCCCTAAAGCGTTGTCGAACCCTCACCTGGACCCTAAGCCGTCCTCGTCCCCTAACCCTAACCCTAGCCCGAACCCTAACCCTAACCCTTCCCCGAAGCCTGACCCTCACCCGTCCCCTAATCCTAACCCGTACGCTGACACTCACCCGCGCCCTCACACGTACGCTCCCCCTAAAGCCTTGTCGTACCCTCACCTGGACCCTAAGCCGCCCTCGTCCCCTAACCCTAACCCTAGCCCGAACCCTAACCCTAACCCTTCCCCGAAGCCTGACCCTCAGCCGTCCCCTAATCCTAACCCGTACGCTGACACTCACCCGCGCCCTCACACGTACGCTCTCCCTAAAGCGTTGTCGTACCCTCACCTGGACCCTAAACCGTCCCCGTCCCCTAACCCTAATCCTAGCCCGAACCCTAACCCTAACGCTTCGCCGAAGCCTGACACTCACCCGTCCCCTAATCCTAACCCGTACGCTGACACTCACCCGCGCCCTCACACGTACGCTCCCCCTAAAGCGTTGTCGTACCCTCACCTGGACCCTAAACCGTCCCCGTCCCCTAACCCTAACCCTAGCCCGAACCCTAACCCTAACCCTTCCCCGAAGCCTGACCCTCACCCGTCCCCTAATCCTAACCCGTACGCTGACACTCACCCACGCCCTCACACGTAGGCTTCCCCTAAAGCGTTGTCTTACCCTCACCTGGACCCTAAACCGTCCCCGTCCCCTAACCCTAACCCTAGCCCGAACCCTAACCCTAACCCTTCCCGGAAGCCTGACCGTCACCCGTCCCCTAATCCTAACCCGTACGCTGACACTCACCCGCGCCCTCACACGTACGCTCCCCCTAAAGCGTTGTCGTACCCTCACCTGGACCCTAAACCGTCCCCGTCCCCTAACCCTAACCCTAGCCCGAACCCTAACCCTAACCCTTCCCCGAAGCCTGACCCTCAGCCGTCCCCTAATCCTAACCCGTACGCTGACACTCACCCGCGCCCTCACACGTAGGCTCCCACTAAAGCGTTGTCGTACCCTCACCTGGACCCTAAACCGTCCCCGTCCCCTAACCCTAACCCTAGCCCGAACCCTAACCCTAACCCTTCCCCGAAGCCTGACCCTCACCCGTCCCCTAATCCTAACCCGTACGCTGACACTAACCCGTGCCCGCACACGTACGCTCCCCCTAAAGCGTTGTCATACCCTCACCTGGACCCTAAACCGTCCCCGTCCCCTAAGCCTAACCCTAGCCCGAACCCTAACCCTAACTCTTCCCCGAAGCCTGACCCTCACCCGTCCCCTAATCCTAACCCGTACGCTGACACTCACCCGTACGCTGACACTCACACGTACGCTCCCCCTAAAGCATTGTCGAACCCTCACCTGGACCCTAAGCCGTCCTCGTCCCCTAACCCTAACCCTAGCCCGAACCCTAACCCTAACCCTTCCCCGAAGCCTGACCCTCACCCGTCCCCTAATCCTAACCCATACGCTGACACTCACCCGCGCCCTCACACGTACGCTCCCCCTAAAGCGTTGTCGTACCCTCACCTGGACCCTAAACCGTCCCCGTCCCCTAATCCTAACCCTAGCCCGAACCCTAACCCTAACCCTTCCCCGAAGCCTGACACTCACCCGTCCCCTAATCCTAACCCGTACGCTGACACTCACCCGCGCCCTTACACGTACGCTCACCCTAAAGCGTTGTCGTACCCTCACCTGGACCCTAAACCGTCCTCGTCCCCTAATCCTAACCCTAGCCCGAACCCTAACCCTAACCCTTCCCCGAAGCCTGACACTCACCCGTCCCCTAATGCTAACCCGTACGCTGACACTCACCCGCGCCCTCACACGTACGCTCCCCCTAAAGCGTTGTCGTACCCTCACCTGGACCCTAAACCGTCCCCGTCCCCTAACCCTAACCCTAGCCCGAACCCTAACCCTAACCCTTCCCCAAAGCCTGACCCTCAGCCGTCCCCTAATCCTAACCCGTACGCTGACACTCCCCCGCGCCCTCACACGTACGCTCCCCCTAAAGCGTTGTCGTACCCTCACCTGGACCCTAAACCGTCCCCGTCCCCTAACCCTAACCCTAGCCCGAACCCTAACCCTAACCCTTCCCCGAAGCCTGACCCTCACCCGTCCCCTAATCCTAACCCGTACGCTGACACTCACCCGCGCCCTCACATGTACGCTCCCCCTAAAGCGTTGTCGTACCCTCACTTGGACCCTAAAGTGTCCCCGTCCCCTAACCCTAACCCTAGCCCGGACCCTAACCCTAACCCTTCCCCAAAGCCTGGCCCTCACCCGTCCCCTAATCCTAACCCATACGCTGACACTCACCCGCGCCCTCACACGTACGCTCCCCCTAAAGCGTTGTCGTACCCTCACCTGGACCCTAAACCGTCCCCGTCCCCTAACCCTAACCCCAGCCCGAACCCTAACCCTAACCCTTCCTCGAAGCCTGACCCTCACCCGTCCCCTAATCCTAACCCATACGCTGACACTCACCCGCGCCCTCACACGTACGCTCCCCCTAAAGCGTTGCCGTACCCTCACCTGGACCCTAAACCGTCCTCGTCCCCTAACCCTAACCCTAGCCCGAACCCTAACCCTAACCCTTCCCCGAAGCCTGACCCTCAGCCGTCCCCTAATCCTAACCGTACGCTGACACTCACCCGCGCCCTCACACGTACGCTCCCCCTAAAGCGTTGTCGTACCCTCACCTGGACCCTAAAGCGTCCCCGTCCCCTAACCCTAACCCTACCCGAACCCTAACCCTAACCCTTCCCCGAAGCCTGACCCTCACCCGTCCCCTAATCCTAACCCGTACGCTGACACTCACCCGCGCCCTCACACGTACGCTCCCCCTAAAGCGTTGTCGTACCCTCACCTGGACCCTAAACCGTCCCCGTCCCCTAACCCTAACCCTAGCCCGAACCCTAACCCTAACCCGTCCCCGAAGCCTGACCCTCACCCGTCCCCTAATCCTAACCCGTACGCTGACACTCACCCGCGCCCTCACACGTACGCTCCCCCTAAAGCGTTGTCGTACCCTCACCTGGACCCTAAACCGTCCCTGTCCCCTAACCCTAACCCCAGCCCGAACCCTAACCCTAAACCTTCCCCGAAGCCTGACCCTCACCCGTCCCCTAATCCTAACCCGTACGCTGACACTCACCTGCGCCCTCACACGTACGCTCCCCCTAAAGCATTGTCGTACCCTCACCTGGACCCTAAACCGTCCCCGTCCCCTAACCCTAACCCTAGCCCGAACCCTAACCCTAACCCTTCCCCGAAGCCTGACCCTCACCCGTCCCCTAATCCTAACCCGTACGCTGACACTCACCCGCGCCCTCACACGTATGCTCCCCCTAAAGCGTTGTCGTACCCTCACCTGGACCCTAAACCGTCCCCGTTCCCTAACCCTAACCCTAGCCCGAACCCTAACCCTAACCCTTCCCCGAAGCCTGACCCTCACCCGTCCCCTAATCCTAACCCGTACGCTGACACTCACCCGCGCCCTCACACGTACGCTCCCCCTAAAGCGTTGTCTTACCCTCACCTGGACCCTAAACCGTCCCCGTCCCCTAACCCTAACCCTAGCCCGAACCCTAACCCTAACCCTTCCCCGAAGCCTGACCCTCACCTGTCCCCTAATCCTAACCCGTACGCTGACACTCACCTGCGCCCTCACACGTACGCTCCCCCTAAAGCATTGTCGTACCCTCACCTGGACCCTAAACCGTCCCCGTCCCCTAACCCTAACCCTAGCCCGAACCCTAACCCTAACCCTTCCCCGAAGCCTGACCCTCACCCGTCCCCTAATCCTAACCCGTACGCTGACACTCACCCGCGCCCTCACACGTATGCTCCCCCTAAAGCGTTGTCGTACCCTCACCTGGACCCTAAACCGTCCCCGTTCCCTAACCCTAACCCTAGCCCGAACCCTAACCCTAACCCTTCCCCGAAGCCTGACCCTCACCCGTCCCCTAATCCTAACCCGTACGCTGACACTCACCCGCGCCCTCACACGTACGCTCCCCCTAAAGCGTTGTCTTACCCTCACCTGGACCCTAAACCGTCCCCGTCCCCTAACGCTAACCCTAGCCCGAACCCTAACCCTAACCCTTCCCCGAAGCCTGACCCTAACCCGTCCCCTAATCCTAACCCGTACGCTGACACTCACCCGCGCCCTCACACATACGCTCCCCCTAAAGCGTTGTCATACCCTCACCTGGACCCTAAACCGTCCCCGTCCCCTAAGTCTAACCCTAGCCCGAAACCTAACCCTAACACTTCCCCGAAGCCTGACCCTCACCCGTCCCCTATCCTAACCCGTACGCTGACACTCAGCCGCGCCCTCACACGTACGCTCCCCCTAAAGCGTTGTCGTACCCTCACCTGGACCCTAAACCGTCCCCGTCCCCTAACCCTAACCCTAGCCCGAACCCTAACCCTAACCCTTCCCCGAAGCCTGACCCTCACCCGTCCCCTAATCCTAACCCGTACGCTGACACTCACCCGCGCCCTCACACGTACGCTCCCCCTAAAGCGTTGTCGTACCCTCACCTGGACCCTAAACCGTCCCCGTCCCCTAAGCCTAACCCTAGCCCGAACCCTAACCCTAACCCTTCCCCGAAGCCTGACCCTCACCCGTCCCCTAATCCTAACCCGTATGCTGACACTCAGCCGCGCCCTCACACGTACGCTCCCCCTAAAGCATTGTCGTACCCTCACCTGGACCCTAAACCATCCCCGTCCCCTAACCCTAACCCTAGCCCGAACCCTAACCCTAACCCTTCCCCGAAGCCTGACCCTCACCCGTCCCCTAATCCTAACCCGTACGCTGACACTCACCCGCGCCCTCACACGTTCGCTCCCCCTAAAGCGTTGTCGTACGCTCACCTGGACCCTAAACCGTCCCTGTCCCCTAACCCTAACCCTAGCCCGAACCCTAACCCTAACGCTTCCCCGAAGCCTGACCCTCACCCGTCCCCTAATCCTAACCCGTACGCTGACACTCACGCACGCCCTCACACGTTCGCTCCCCCTAAAGCGTTGTCGTACCCTCACCTGGACCCTAAACCGTCCCCGTCCCCTAACCCTAACCCTAGCCCGAACCCTAACCCTAACCCTTCCCCGAAGCCTGACCCTCACCCGTCCCCTAATCCTAACCCATACGCTGACACTCACCCGCTCCCTCACACGTACGCTCCCCCTAAAGCGTTGTCGTACCCTCACCTGGACCCTAAACAGTCCCCGTCCCCTAACCCTAATCCTAGCCCGAACCCTAACCCTAACCCTTCCCCGAAGCCTGACCCTCACCCGTCCCCTAATCCTAAACCGTACGCTGACACTCACCCGCGCCCTCACACGTACGCTCCCTCTAAATAGTTGTCGTACCCTCACCTGGACCCTAAACCGTCCCCGTCCCATAAGCCTAACCCTAGCCCGAACCCTAACCCTAACCCTTCCCCGAAGCCTGACCCTCACCCGTCCCCTAATCCTAACCCGTACGCTGACACTCACCCGCGCCCTCACACATACGCTCCCCCTAAAGCGTTGTCGTACCCTCACCTGGACCCTAAACCGTCCCCGTCCCCTAACCCTAACCCTAGCCCGAACCCTAACCCTAACCCTTCCCTGAAGCCTGACCCTCAGCCGTCCCCTAATCCTAACCCGTACGCTGACACTCACCCGCGCCCTCACACGTACGCTCCCCCTAAAGCGTTGTCGTACCCTCACCTGGACCCTAAACCGTCCCCGTCCCCGTCCCCTAACCCTAGACCCAACCCTAACCCTAACCCTTCCCCGAAGCCTGACCCTCACCCGTCCCCTAATCCTAACCCGTACGCTGACACTCACCCGCGCCCTCACACGTACGCTCCCCCTAAAGCGTTGTCGTATGCTCACCTGGACCCTAAACCGTCCCCGTCCCCTAACCCTAACCCTAGCCCGAACCCTAACCCTAACGCTTCCCCGAAGCCTGACCCTCACCCGTCCCCTAATCCTAACCCGTACGCTGACACTCACCCGCGCCCTCACACGTACGCTCCCCCTAAAGCGTTGTCGTACCCTCACCTGGACCCTAAACCGTCCCCGTCCCCTAAGCCTAACCGTAGCCCGAACCCTAACCCTAACCCTTCCCCGAAGCCTGACCCTCACCCGTCCCCTAATCCTAACCCGTACGCTGACACTCACCCACGCCCTCACACGTAGGCTCCCCCTAAAGCGTTGTCTTACCCTCACCTGGACCCTAAACCGTCCCCGTCCCCTAACCCTAACCCTATCCCGAACCCTAACCCTAACCCTTCCCCGAAGCCTGACCCTCACCCGTCCCCTAATCCTAACCCGTACGCTGACACTCAACCGCGCCCTCACACGTACGCTCCCCCTAAAGCGTTGTCGTACCCTCACCTGGACCCTAAACCGTCCCCGTCCCCTAACCCTAACCCTAGCCCGAACCCTAACCCTAACCCTTCCCCGAAGCCTGACCCTCACCCGTCCCCTAATCCTAACCCGTACGCTGACACTCACCCGTGCCCTCACACGTACGCTCCCCTAAAGCGTTGTCATACCCTCACCTGGACCCTAAACCGTCCCCATCCCCTAACCCTAACCCTAGCCCGAACCCTAACCCTAACACTTCCCCGAAGCCTGACCCTCACCCGTCCCCTAATCCTAACCCGTACGCTGACACTCACCGGCGCCCTCACACGTACGCTCCCCCTAAAGCGTTGTCGTACCCTCACCTGGACCCTAAACCGTCCCCGTCCCCTAACCCTAACCCTAGACCGAACCCTAACCCTAACCCTTTCCCGAAGCCTGACCCTCACCCGTCCCCTAATCCTAACCCGTACGCTGACACTCACCCGCGCCCTCACACGTACGCTCCCCCTAAAGCGTTGTCGTACCCTCACCTGGACCCTAAACCGTCCCCGTCCCCTAACACTAACCCTAGCCCGAACCCTAACCCTAACCCTCCACCGAAGCCTGACCCTCACCCGTCCCCTAATCCTAACCCGTACGCTGACACTCACCCGCGCCCTCACACGTACGCTCCCCCTAAAGCATTGTCGTACCCTCACCTGGACCCTAAACCGTCCCCGTCCCCTAAGCCTAACCCTAGCCCGAACCCTAACCCTAACCCTTCCCCGAAGCCTGACCCTCACCCGTCCCCTAATCCTAACCCGTACGCTGACACTCACCCGCGCCCTCACACGTACGCTCCCCCTAAAGCGTTGTCGTACCCTCACCTGGACCCTAAACCGTCCCTGTCCCCTAACCCTAACCCTAGCCCGAACCCTAACCCTAACCCTTCCCCGAAGCCTGACCCTCACCCGTCCCCTAATCCTAACCCGTACGCTGACACTCACCCGCGCCCTCACACGTACGCTCCCCCTAAAGCGTTGTCGTACCCTCACCTGGACCCTAAAGCGTCCCTGTCCCCTAACCCTAACCCTAGCCCGAACCCTAACCCTAACCCTTCCCCGAAGCCTGACCCTCACCCGTCCCCTAATCCTAACCCGTACGCTGACACTCACCCGCGCCCTCACACGTACGCTCCCCCTAAAGCGTTGTCGTACCCTCACCTGGACCCTAAACCGTCCCCGTCCCCTAAGCCTAACCCTAGCCCGAACCCTAACCCTAACCCTTCCCCGAAGCCTGACCCTCACCCGTCCCCTAATCCTAACCCGTACGCTGACACTCACCCGCGCCCTCACACGTACGCTCCCCCTAAAGCGTTGTCGTACCCTCACCTGGACCCTAAACCGTCCCCGTCCCCTAACCCTAACCCTAGCCCGAACCCTAACCCTAACCCTTCCCCGAAGCCTGACCCTCACCCGTCACCTAATCCTAACCCGTACGCTGACACTCACCCGCGCCCTCACACGTACGCTCCCCCTAAAGCGTTGTCTTACCCTCACCTGGACCCTAAACCGTCCCCGTCCCCTAACCCTAACCCTAGCCCGAACCCTAACCCTAACCCTTCCCTGAAGCCTGACCCTCAGCCGTCCCCTAATCCTAACCCGTACGCTGACACTCACCCGCGCCCTCACACGTACGCTCCCCCTAAATCGTTGTCGTACCCTCACCTGGACCCTAAACCGTCCCCGTCCCCTAACCCTAACCCTAGCCCGAACCCTAACCCTAACCCTTCCCCGAAGCCTGACCCTCACCCGTCCCCTAATCCTAACCCGTACGCTGACACTCACCCGCGCCCTCACACGTACGCTCCCCCTAAAGCGTTGTCGTACCCTCACCTGGACCCTAAACCGTCCCCGTCCCCAAACACTAACCCTAGCCCGAACCCTAACCCTAACCCTCCACCGAAGCCTGACCCTCACCCGTCCCCTAATCCTAACCCGTACGCTGACACTCACCCGCGCCCTCACACATACGCTCCCCCTAAAGCGTTGTCGTACCCTCACCTGGACCCTAAACCGTCCCCGTCCCATAAGCCTAACCCTAGCCCGAAACCTAACCCTAACACTTCCCCGAAGCCTGACCCTCACCCGTCCCCTAATCCTAACACGTACGCTGACACTCAGCCGCGCCCTCACACGTACGCTCCCCCTAAAGCGTTGTCGTACCCTCACCTGGACCCTAAGCCGTCCCCGTCCCCTAACCCTAACCCTAGCCCGAACCCTAACCCTAACCCTTCCCCGAAGCCTGACCCTCACCCGTCCCCTAATCGTAACCCGTACGCTGACACTCACCCGCGCCCTCACACGTACGCTCCCCCTAAAGCATTGTCGTACCCTCACCTGGACCCTAAACCGTCCCCGTCCCCTAAGCCTAACCCTAGCCCGAACCCTAACCCTAACCCTTCCCCGAAGCCTGACCCTCACCCGTCCCCTAATCCTAACCCGTACGCTGACACTCAGCCGCGCCCTCACACGTACGCTCCCCCTAAAGCGTTGTCGTACCCTCACCTGGACCCTAAGCCGTCCCCGTCCCCTAACCCTAACCCTAGCCCGAACCCTAACCCTAACCCTTCCCCGAAGCCTGACCCTCACCCGTCCCCTAATCGTAACCCGTACGCTGACACTCACCCGCGCCCTCACACGTACGCTCCCCCTAAAGCATTGTCGTACCCTCACCTGGACCCTAAACCGTCCCCGTCCCCTAAGCCTAACCCTAGCCCGAACCCTAACCCTAACCCTTCCCCGAAGCCTGACCCTCACCCGTCCCCTAATCCTAACCCGTACGCTGACACTCACCCGCGCCCTCACACGTACGCTCCCCCTAAAGCGTTGTCGTACCCTCACCTGGACCCTAAACCGTCCCTGTCCCCTAACCCTAACCCTAGCCCGAACCCTAACCCTAACCCTTCCCCGAAGCCTGACCCTCACCCGTCCCCTAATCCTAACCCGTACGCTGACACTCACCCGCGCCCTCACACGTACGCTCCCCCTAAAGCGTTGTCGTACCCTCACCTGGACCCTAAAGCGTCCCTGTCCCCTAACCCTAACCCTAGCCCGAACCCTAACCCTAACCCTTCCCCGAAGCCTGACCCTCACCCGTCCCCTAATCCTAACCCGTACGCTGACACTCACCCGCGCCCTCACACGTACGCTCCCCCTAAAGCGTTGTCGTACCCTCACCTGGACCCTAAACCGTCCCCGTCCCCTAAGCCTAACCCTAGCCCGAACCCTAACCCTAACCCTTCCCCGAAGCCTGACCCTCACCCGTCCCCTAATCCTAACCCGTACGCTGACACTCACCCGCGCCCTCACACGTACGCTCCCCCTAAAGCGTTGTCGTACCCTCACCTGGACCCTAAACCGTCCCCGTCCCCTAACCCTAACCCTAGCCCGAACCCTAACCCTAACCCTTCCCCGAAGCCTGACCCTCACCCGTCACCTAATCCTAACCCGTACGCTGACACTCACCCGCGCCCTCACACGTACGCTCCCCCTAAAGCGTTGTCTTACCCTCACCTGGACCCTAAACCGTCCCCGTCCCCTAACCCTAACCCTAGCCCGAACCCTAACCCTAACCCTTCCCTGAAGCCTGACCCTCAGCCGTCCCCTAATCCTAACCCGTACGCTGACACTCACCCGCGCCCTCACACGTACGCTCCCCCTAAATCGTTGTCGTACCCTCACCTGGACCCTAAACCGTCCCCGTCCCCTAACCCTAACCCTAGCCCGAACCCTAACCCTAACCCTTCCCCGAAGCCTGACCCTCACCCGTCCCCTAATCCTAACCCGTACGCTGACACTCACCCGCGCCCTCACACGTACGCTCCCCCTAAAGCGTTGTCGTACCCTCACCTGGACCCTAAACCGTCCCCGTCCCCTAACACTAACCCTAGCCCGAACCCTAACCCTAACCCTCCACCGAAGCCTGACCCTCACCCGTCCCCTAATCCTAACCCGTACGCTGACACTCACCCGCGCCCTCACACATACGCTCCCCCTAAAGCGTTGTCGTACCCTCACCTGGACCCTAAACCGTCCCCGTCCCATAAGCCTAACCCTAGCCCGAAACCTAACCCTAACACTTCCCCGAAGCCTGACCCTCACCCGTCCCCTAATCCTAACACGTACGCTGACACTCAGCCGCGCCCTCACACGTACGCTCCCCCTAAAGCGTTGTCGTACCCTCACCTGGACCCTAAGCCGTCCCCGTCCCCTAACCCTAACCCTAGCCCGAACCCTAACCCTAACCCTTCCCCGAAGCCTGACCCTCACCCGTCCCCTAATCGTAACCCGTACGCTGACACTCACCCGCGCCCTCACACGTACGCTCCCCCTAAAGCATTGTCGTACCCTCACCTGGACCCTAAACCGTCCCCGTCCCCTAAGCCTAACCCTAGCCCGAACCCTAACCCTAACCCTTCCCCGAAGCCTGACCCTCACCCGTCCCCTAATCCTAACCCGTACGCTGACACTCACCCGCGCCCTCACACGTACGCTCCCCCTAAAGCGTTGTCGTACCCTCACCTGGACCCTAAACCGTCCCCGTCCCCTAACCCTAACCCTAGCCCGAACCCTAACCCTAACCCTTCCCTGAAGCCTGACCCTCAGCCGTCCCCTAATCCTAACCCGTACGCTGACACTCACCCGCGCCCTCACACGTACGCTCCCCCTAAATCGTTGTCGTACCCTCACCTGGACCCTAAACCGTCCCCGTCCCCTAACCCTAACCCTAGCCCGAACCCTAACCCTAACCCTTCCCCGAAGCCTGACCCTCACCCGTCCCCTAATCCTAACCCGTACGCTGACACTCACCCGCGCCCTCACACGTACGCTCCCCCTAAAGCGTTGTCGTACCCTCACCTGGACCCTAAACCGTCCCCGTCCCCTAACACTAACCCTAGCCCGAACCCTAACCCTAACCCTCCACCGAAGCCTGACCCTCACCCGTCCCCTAATCCTAACCCGTACGCTGACACTCACCCGCGCCCTCACACATACGCTCCCCCTAAAGCGTTGTCGTACCCTCACCTGGACCCTAAACCGTCCCCGTCCCATAAGCCTAACCCTAGCCCGAAACCTAACCCTAACACTTCCCCGAAGCCTGACCCTCACCCGTCCCCTAATCCTAACACGTACGCTGACACTCAGCCGCGCCCTCACACGTACGCTCCCCCTAAAGCGTTGTCGTACCCTCACCTGGACCCTAAGCCGTCCCCGTCCCCTAACCCTAACCCTAGCCCGAACCCTAACCCTAACCCTTCCCCGAAGCCTGACCCTCACCCGTCCCCTAATCGTAACCCGTACGCTGACACTCACCCGCGCCCTCACACGTACGCTCCCCCTAAAGCGTTGTCGTACCCTCACCTGGACCCTAAACCGTCCCCGTCCCCTAAGCCTAACCCTAGCCCGAACCCTAACCCTAACCCTTCCCCGAAGCCTGACCCTCACCCGTCCCCTAATCCTAACCCGTACGCTGACACTCACCCGCGCCCTCACACGTACGCTCCCCCTAAAGCGTTGTCGTACCCTCACCTGGACCCTAAACCGTCCCCGTCCCCTAACCCTAACCCTAGCCCGAACCCTAACCCTAACCCTTCCCCGAAGCCTGACCCTCACCCGTCCCCTAATCCTAACCCGTACGCTGACACTCACCCGCGCCCTCACACGTACGCTCCCCCTAAAGCGTTGTCGTACCCTCACCTGGACCCTAAAGCGTCCCTGTCCCCTAACCCTAACCCTAGCCCGAACCCTAACCCTAACCCTTCCCCGAAGCCTGACCCTCACCCGTCCCCTAATCCTAACCCGTACGCTGACACTCACCCGCGCCCTCACACGTACGCTCCCCCTAAAGCGTTGTCGTACCCTCACCTGGACCCTAAACCGTCCCCGTCCCCTAAGCCTAACCCTAGCCCGAACCCTAACCCTAACCCTTCCCCGAAGCCTGACCCTCACCCGTCCCCTAATCCTAACCCGTACGCTGACACTCACCCGCGCCCTCACACGTACGCTCCCCCTAAAGCGTTGTCGTACCCTCACCTGGACCCTAAACCGTCCCCGTCCCCTAACCCTAACCCTAGCCCGAACCCGAACCCTAACCCTTCCCCGAAGCCTGACCCTCACCCGTCCCCTAATCCTAACCCGTACGCTGACACTCACCCGCGCCCTCACACGTACGCTCCCCCTAAATCGTTGTCGTACCCTCACCTGGACCCTAAACCGTCCCCGTCCCCTAACCCTAACCCTAGCCCGAACCCTAACCCTAACCCTTCCCCGAAGCCTGACCCTCAGCCGTCCCCTAATCCTAACCCGTACGCTGACACTCACCCGCGCCCTCACACGTACGCTCCCCCTAAAGCGTTGTCGTACCCTCACCTGGACCCTAAACCGTCCCCGTCCCCTAAGCCTAACCCTAGCCCGAAACCTAACCCTAACCCTTCCCCGAAGCCTGACCCTCACCCGTCCCCTAATCCTAACCCGTACGCTGACACTCACCCGCGCCCTCACACGTACGCTCCCCCTAAAGCGTTGTCGTACCCTCACCTGGACCCTAAACCGTCCCCGTCCCCTAACCCTAACCCTAGCCCGAACCCTAACCCTAACCCTTCCCCGAAGCCTGACCCTCACCCGTCCCCTAATCCTAACCCGTACGCTGACACTCACCCGCGCCCTCACACGTACGCTCCCCCTAAAGCATTGTCGTACCCTCACCTGGACCCTAAACCGTCCCCGTCCCCTAAGCCTAACCCTAGCCCGAACCCTAACCCTAACCCTTCCCCGAAGCCTGACCCTCACCCGTCCCCTAATCCTAACCTGTACGCTGACACTCACCCGCGCCCTCAACGTACGCTCCCACTAAAGCGTTGTCGTACCCTCACCTGGACCCTAAACCGTCCCCGTCCCCTAACCCTAACCCTAGCCCGAACCCTAACCCTAACCGTTCCCCGAAGCCTGACCCTCACCCGACCCCTAATCCTAACCCGTACGCTGACACTCACCCGCGCCCTCACACGTACGCTCCCCCTAAAGCGTTGTCGTACCCTAACCTGGACCCTAAACCGTCCCCGTCCCCTAACCCTAACCGTAGCCCGAATCCTAACCCTAACCCTTCCCCGAAGCCTGACCCTCACCCGTCCCCTAATACTAACCCGTACGCTGACACTCACCCGCGCCCTCACACGTACGCTCCCCCTAAAGTGTTGTCGTACCCTCACCTGGACCCTAAACCATCCCCGTCCCCTAACCCTAACCCTAGCCCGAACCCTAACCCTAACCCTTCCCCGAAGCCTGACCCTCAGCCGTCCCCTAATCCTAACCCGTACGCTGACACTCACCCGCGCCCCCACACGTACGCTCCCCCTAAAGCGTTGTCGTACCCTCACCTGGACCCTAAAGCGTCCCCGTCCCCTAACCCTAACCCTAGCCCGAACCCTAACCCTAACCCTTCCCCGAAGCCTGACCCTCACCCGTCCCCTAATCCTAACCCGTACGCTGACACTCACCCGCGCCCTGACACGTACGCTCCCCCTAAAGCGTTGTCGTACCCTCACCTGGACCCTAAACCGTCCCCGTCCCCTAACCCTAACCCTAGCCCGAACCCTAACCCTAACCCTTCCCCGAAGCCTGACCCTCACCCGTCCCCTAATCCTAACCCGTACGCTGACACTCACCCGCGTCCTCACACGTACGCTCCCCCTAAAGCGTTGTCGTACCCTCACCTGGACCCTAAACCGTCCCCGTCCCCTAACACTAACCCTAGCCCGAACCCTAACCCTAACCCTTCCCCGAAGCCTGACCCTCACCCGTCCCCTAATCCTAACCCGTACGCTGACACTCACCCGCGCCCTCACACGTACGCTCCCCCTAAAGCGTTGTCGTACCCTCACCTGGACCCTAAACCGTCCCCATCCCCTAACCCTAACCCTAGCCCGAACCCTAACCCTAACCCTTCCCCGAAGCCTGACCCTCACCCGTCCCCTAATCCTAACCCGTACGCTGACACACACCCGCGCCCTCACACGTACGCTCCCCCTAAAGCGTTGTCGTACCCTCACCTGGACCCTAAACCGTCCCCGTCCCCTAACCCTAACCCTAGCCCGAACCCTAACCCTAACACTTCCCCGAAGCCTGACCCTCACCCGTCCCCTAATCCTAACCCGTACGCTGACACACACCCGCGCCCTCACACGTACGCTCCCCCTAAAGGGTTGTCGTACCCTCACCCGGACCCTAAACCGTCCCCGTCCCCTAACCCTAACCCTAGCCCGAACCCTAACCCTAACACTTCCCCGAAGCCTGACCCTCACCCGTCCCCTAATCCTAACCCGTACGCTGACACTCACCCGCGCCCTCACACGTACGCTCCCCCTAAAGCGTTGTCATACGCTCACCTGGACCCTAAACCGTCCCCGTCCCCTAACCCTAACCCTAGCCCGAACCCTAATCCTAACCCTTCCCCGAAGCCTGACCCTCACCCGTCCCCTAATCCTAACCCGTACGCTGACACTCACCCACGCCCTCACACGTACGCTCCCCCTAAAGCATTGTCGTACCCTCACCTGGACCCTAAACCGTCCCCGTCCCCTAACCCTAATCCTAGCCCGAACCCTAACCCTAACCCTTCCCTGAAGCCTGACCCTCACCCGTCCCCTAATCCTAACCCGTACGCTGACACTCACCCGCGCCCTCACACGTACGCTCCCCCTAAAGCGTTGTCGTACCCTCACCTGGACCCTAAACCGTCCCCGTCCCCTAACCCTAACCCTAGCCCGAACCCTAACCCTAACCCTTCCCCGAAGCCTGACCCTCACCCGTCCCCTAATCCTAAACCGTACGCTGACTCTCACCCGCGCCGTCACACGTACGCTCCCCCTAAAGCTTTGTCGTACCCTCACCTGGACCCTAAACTGTCCCCGTCCCCTAACCCTAACCCTAGCCCGAACCCTAACCCTAACCCTTCCCCGAAGCCTGACCCTCACCCGTCCCCTAATCCTAACCCGTACGCTGACACTCACCCGCGCCCACACACGTACGCTCCCCCTAAAGCGTTGTCGTACCCTCACCTGGACCCTAAACCGTCCCCGTCCCCTAACCCTAACCCTAGCCCGAACCCTAACCCTAACCCTTCCCCGAAGCCTGACCCTCACCCGTCCCCTAATCCTAACCCGTACGCTGACACTCACCCGCGCCCTCACACGTACGCTCCCCCTAAAGCGTTGTCGTACCCTCACCTGGACCCTAAACCGTCCCCGTCCCCTAACCCTAACCCTAGCCCGAACCCTAACCCTAACACTTCCCCGAAGCCTGACCCTCAGCCGTCCCCTAATCCTAAGCCGTACGGTGACACTCACCCGCGCCCTCACACGTACGCTCCCCCTAAAGCGTTGTCGTACCCTCACCTGGACCCTAAACCGTCCCCGTCCCCTAACCCTAACCCTAGCCCGAACCTTAACCCTAACCCTTCCCCGAAGCCTGACCCTCACCCGTCCCCTAATCCTAACCCGTACGCTGACACTCACCCGCGGCCTCACACGTACGCTCCCCCTAAAGCGTTGTCGTACCCTCACCTGGACCCTAAACCGTCCCTGTCCTCTAACCCTAACCCTAGCCCGAACCCTAACCCTAACCCTTCCCCGAAGCCTGACCCTCACCCGTCCCCTAATCCTAACCCGTACGCTGACACTCACCCGCGCCCTCACAGGTACGCTCCACCTAAAGCGATGTCGTACCCTCACCTGGACCCTAAACCGTCCCCGTCCCCTAACCCTAACCCTAGCCCGAACCCTAACCCTAACCCTTCCCCGAAGCCTGACCCTCACCCGTCCCCTAATCCTAATCCGTACGCTGACACTCACCCGCGCCCTCACACGTACGCTCCCCCTAAAGCGTTGTCGTACCCTCACCTGGACCCTAAACCGTCCCCGTCCCCTAAGCCTAACCCTAGCCCGAACCCTAACCCTAACCCTTCCCCGAAGCCTGACCCTCACCCGTCCCCTAATCCTAACCCGTACGCTGACACTCACCCGCGCCCTCACACGTACGCTCCCCCTAAAGCGTTGTCGTACCCTCACCTGGACCCTAAACCGTCCCCGTCCCTTAACCCTAACCCTAGCCCGAACCCTAACCCTAACCCTTCCCCGAAGCCTGACCCTCACCCGTCCCCTAATCCTAACCCGTACGCTGACACTCACCCGCGCCCTCACACGTACGCTCCCCCTAAAGCGTTGTCGTACCCTCACCTGGACCCTAAACCGTCCCCGTCCCCTAACCCTAACCCTAGCCCGAACCCTAACCCTAACACTTCCCCGAAGCCTGACCCTCACCCGTCCCCTAATCCTAACTCGTATGCTGACACTCTCCCACGCCCTCACACATACTCTCCCCCTAAAGCGTTGTCGTACCCTCACCTGGACCCTAAACCGTCCCCGTCCCCTAACCCTAACCCTAGCCCGAACCCTAACCCTAACCCTTCCCCGAAGCCTGACCCTCACCCGTCCCCTAATCCTAACCCGTACGCTGACACTCACCCGCGCCCTCACACGTACGCTCCCCCTAAAGCGTTGTCGTACCCTCACCTGGACCCTAAACCGTCCCCGTCCCCTAACCCTAACCCTAGCCCGAACCCTAACCCTAACCCTTCCCCGAAGCCTGACCCTCACCCGTCCCCTAATCCTAACCCGTACGCTGACACTCACCCGCGCCCTCACACGTACGCTCCCCCTAAAGCGTTGTCGTACCCTCACCTGGACCCTAAACCGTCCCCGTCCCCTAACCCTAACCCTAGCCCGAACCCTAACCCTAACACTTCCCCGAAGCCTGACCCTCAGCCGTCCCCTAATCCTAAGCCGTACGGTGACACTCACCCGCGCCCTCACACGTACGCTCCCCCTAAAGCGTTGTCGTACCCTCACCTGGACCCTAAACCGTCCCCGTCCCCTAACCCTAACCCTAGCCCGAACCTTAACCCTAACCCTTCCCCGAAGCCTGACCCTCACCCATCCCCCTAATCCTAACCCGTACGCTGACACTCACCCGCGGCCTCACACGTACGCTCCCCCTAAAGCGTTGTCGTACCCTCACCTGGACCCTAAACCGTCCCTGTCCTCTAACCCTAACCCTAGCCCGAACCCTAACCCTAACCCTTCCCCGAAGCCTGACCCTCACCCGTCCCCTAATCCTAACCCGTACGCTGACACTCACCCGCGCCCTCACAGGTACGCTCCACCTAAAGCGATGTCGTACCCTCACCTGGACCCTAAACCGTCCCCGTCCCCTAACCCTAACCCTAGCCCGAACCCTAACCCTAACCCTTCCCCGAAGCCTGACCCTCACCCGTCCCCTAATCCTAATCCGTACGCTGACACTCACCCGCGCCCTCACACGTACGCTCCCCCTAAAGCGTTGTCGTACCCTCACCTGGACCCTAAACCGTCCCCGTCCCCTAAGCCTAACCCTAGCCCGAACCCTAACCCTAACCCTTCCCCGAAGCCTGACCCTCACCCGTCCCCTAATCCTAACCCGTACGCTGACACTCACCCGCGCCCTCACACGTACGCTCCCCCTAAAGCGTTGTCGTACCCTCACCTGGACCCTAAACCGTCCCCGTCCCTTAACCCTAACCCTAGCCCGAACCCTAACCCTAACCCTTCCCCGAAGCCTGACCCTCACCCGTCCCCTAATCCTAACCCGTACGCTGACACTCACCCGCGCCCTCACACGTACGCTCCCCCTAAAGCGTTGTCGTACCCTCACCTGGACCCTAAACCGTCCCCGTCCCCTAACCCTAACCCTAGCCCGAACCCTAACCCTAACACTTCCCCGAAGCCTGACCCTCACCCGTCCCCTAATCCTAACTCGTATGCTGACACTCTCCCACGCCCTCACACATACTCTCCCCCTAAAGCGTTGTCGTACCCTCACCTGGACCCTAAACCGTCCCCGTCCCCTAACCCTAACCCTAGCCCGAACCCTAACCCTAACCCTTCCCCGAAGCCTGACCCTCACCCGTCCCCTAATCCTAACCCGTACGCTGACACTCACCCGCGCCCTCACACGTACGCTCCCCCTAAAGCGTTGTCGTACCCTCACCTGGACCCTAAACCGTCCCCGTCCCCTAACCCTAACCCTAGCCCGAACCCTAACCCTAACCCTTCCCCGAAGCCTGACCCTCACCCGTCCCCTAATCCTAACCCGTACGCTGACACTCACCCGCGCCCTCACACGTACGCTCCCCCTAAAGCATTGTCGTACCCTCACCTGGACCCTAAACCGTCCCCGTTCCCTAACCCTAACCCTAGCCCGAACCCTAACCCTAACCCTTCCCCGAAGCCTGACCCTCACCCGTCCCCTAATCCTAACCCGTACGCTGACACTCACCCGCGCCCTCACACGTATGCTCCCCCTAAAGCGTTGTCTTATCTTCACCTGGACCCTAAACCGTCCCCGTCCACTAACCCTAACCCTAGCCCGAACCCTAACCCTAACCCTTCCCCGAAGCCTGACCCTCACCCGTCCCCTAATCCTAACCCGTACGCTGACACTCACCCGCGCCCTCACACGTACGCTCCCCCTAAAGGGTTGTCGTACCCTCACCCGGACCCTAAACCGTCCCCGTCCCCTAACCCTAACCCTAGCCCGAACCCTAACCCTAACACTTCCCCGAAGCCTGACCCTCAGCCGTCCCCTAATCCTAAGCCGTACGCTGACACTCACCCACGCCCTCACACGTACACTCCCCCTAAAGCGTTGTCGTACCCTCACCTGGACCCTAAACCGTCCCCGTCCCCTAACCCTAACCCTAGCCCGAACCTTAACCCTAACCCTTCCCCGAAGCCTGACACTCACCCGTCCCCTAATCCTAACCCGTACGCTGACACTCACCCGCGCCCTCACACGTACGCTCCCCCTAAAGCGTTGTCGTACCCTCACCTGGACCCTAAACCGTCCCTGTCCTCTAAACCTAACCCTAGCCGGAACCCTAACCCTAACCCTTCCCCGAAGCCTGACCCTCACCCGTCCCCTAATCCTAACCCGTACGCTGACACTCACCCGCGCCCTTACACGTACGCTCCACCTAAAGCGATGTCGTACCCTCACCTGGACCCTAAACCGTCCCCGTCCCCTAACCCTAACCCTAGCCCGAACCCTAACCCTAACCCTTCCCCGAAGCCTGACCCTCACCCGTCCCCTAATCCTAACCCGTACGCTGACACTCACCCGCGCCCTCACACGTACGCTCCCCCTAAAGCGTTGTCGTACCCTCACCTGGACCCTAAACCGTCCCCGTCCCCTAAGCCTAACCCTAGCCCGAACCCTAACCCTAACCCTTCCCCGAAGCCTGACCCTCACCCGTCCCCTAATCCTAACCCGTACGCCGACACTCACCCGCGCCCTCACACGTACGCTCCCCCTAAAGCGTTGTCGTACCCTCACCTGGACCCTAAACCGTCCCCGTCCCCTAACCCTAACCCTAGCCCGAACCCTAACCCTAACCCTTCCCCGAAGCCTGACCCTCACCCGTCCCCTAATCCTAACCCGTACGCTGACACTCACCCGCGCCCTCACACGTACGCTCCCCCTAAAGCGTTGTCGTACCCTCACCTGGACCCTAAACCGTCCCCGTTCCCTAACCCTAACCCTAGCCCGAACCCTAACCCTAACCCTTCCCCGAAGCCTGACCCTCACCGTTCCCCTAATCCTAACCCGTACACTGACACTCACCCGCGCCCTCACACGTACGCTCCCCCTATAGCGTTGTCGTACC